>NW_003852485.1:2406275-2428915 GCF_000181295.1 Otolemur garnettii | reverse complement strand
TTGATGGAAGTGTCTTGGATTGTGTATGAAAACACCACACTGTACCCCCAAAGTGCATCAATGTACACAGTTACCACTCAATTAAAAAAAAAATAAATAAAAAAACAAAACAAAACAAAAAAAAGACTCACTGCCAGAGCCAAGACTAAAATACTGTTTTTAGCCACAGTCCTACACATCCTGGAAATGATACTGGTTTCTATGATAACTGGACCCTGTGTTTGGCTCAACCAAACAAAACCAGGTTACAGATGGGAATTGGAGCTGCATGAAAATTCCAATTGTACATAAGTCTAGAAGACAGGTAAGATAACACAGATTTCCAAGACTGCAAAAACTATTTTGAGATGCATGGCCTACTATTTACCTTTATATTAATATGTCACTTTGCTCTTTTTATAAAGGAATCTTTCTAGCTGTTGCTGCATCTATGAGGAAGCTATGAGTTCTCACAAATCACTTCAAACAGTTGGGGAGGAAAGAGACACAGATGTGTCTAAGGTTATATACTGAATTGGTGATAGGACCAGGATTTGAAATTAAGTGTTTAAAATCATGGCCTAGTGTGCTTTTATCTTCAGATGTTGCCTCTGCATATTTCTAAGCCAGGCATATGTGAAATGAGGAGTCAGTTATATTTATTTAGAAATGTTAGCGATTGTCCTAACAAATACTCTTCAATTGAGGTAATCAAAGCTTTTTAAGAACTTGCAGCAGGAAAGTACCAGAAGCTGTATTTTATAGGGCATGGAAGTTGGAAAAGGGCCTCTTTAATTGTGTTCTTTATCCAAGGTGAGACTCAAGCTTAAAACATTCAGCCTATATTTATTAAGTGATTCTGGGTTTTGTTGGTTGGTTGGTTGGTTTTGGTTTATTGTATTGGAAATACTCAGTGGCTTTTTATATAAACAATAAAAAACAATGACAAAATCAAACACAGATATTTAACAGGTGAGTACGTAGAGAGACACTGCTGAGAGTTATCTCTGCAAATCTTTTTTGCCTGTATAAACATCTATTTAAACATAATAGAGAGAGATATTTAAAATTTGGGCCCAATGCATACTATTCTATACTTGAATTTTTAACTTCATGTTGTGATTTCCATAATGTATTTTACTTCTCTCCTATTACTCGATATTTGGCTTGTCGTGTTTTCTCTTCTTTAATAGGCTGGTCTGCAATGCACATTCTGTCCCAACATCTTCATATATTATGTGATTGTTTTCTTTTGATAAACTCTTAGATATAGAATTCTGATTTCAGATTACATTTCCTCATCGTGTGCTCCGAGATGAAGACTGCATTTAGGAGGTGTAGTAAGAAGTGTTGATGGGGTCAACGCCTGTGGAATGGAAGGCAGGGAAGGAAGTAGGATTAGTGGGCAGTTGGCTGTCAAACAGTCTCGTAAGGAAAGACCCAGCAGATCCTTAAGGGAAATTTTAAGCTGGGCTAGCCACTTAGAGTTGGATCAAGTTGTGGTAAGGTGGATTGGCTCTGAATTGATTAGTTGCTAGGTGTAGGCTGTCCAAGGAAGGGCTTGCCTGCCTTTAAGCAGGTGATTCTTTTTAGCTAGGGTGAGCCCTGTGAGACCATTGACAGCTGAAGGCTGCCTGCTAGCACAATAATAGCAGCCGGAGAATTAGTCCCACATTCCTAAAGGGGGGTTGTGTGGTGCATCACTGCACTGGGTCAAAGGTAGTGTACATGATATAAATTGATAAATTATGCCAGATGACCATCCAAAAAAGTTGCTAAAGTTTACTAATTCCTTCATCTATGCATGGGAGTTTTTGTTGCCTCACACTTTTAACAATGCTGGGAAATATCCATCTTTAGACTAATTTACCAACCTAATAGACAAAAATCCTCATTGTTGTTTTAGTTTCACTCATTTTTGGGTGAGATTAATATCTTTCCATATATTGAAAAGTCAAGTTACGAGTCTCCTTTAGTGACTTGCCTGTTTGTGCTTCTTTGCCATCTGTTGTTACGCCAATCTTCATTCAGTAAGGATATTAACTATTTATTTATTTTTTTGAGACAGAATCTCACTCTGTTGCCCCAGGCTAGAGTGCCATGACATCATAACTCACAGCAACCTCAAACTCCTGGGTTCAAGTGACCCTCTTGTCTCAGCCTCCCAAGCAGCTAGGACCACAGATGTCTGCCAGAATTTCAAGCTAATTTTTGAAATTTTTTTTTCTTTTTAAGTAGAGATGGAGTCTTGCTCTCACTCAGGCTGCTTTCAAACTCCTGAGCTCAAGCAATCTACCCACCTTGGCCTCCTGGCGTACTAGGATTTATTTGTCACCTATGTTAAAAATATTTGGGGCGGGTTGTAACTTGTAACTTGTTCTTTTAATATTATTTATGTACCCTTCAGTATACTCTTTTATATAGTTAGATCTGTCCATATTTTCTTAAGTTCTAATATTTATGGTAAGAAGTACCTTTCTTTCTCAAGATTATAAAAAGTCTTCATACGTACACTTTAAATATTTCATGGTATGTTAAATCTTTTTTTAATTTACTTTTGTAAATATGTGTAATATAATACGACCATGGAAGTTGGTGCTGAGACACCAAGATACAACCAATTCCTCACTCTTAACTATGTAGACAGCCAGACCTGAGCAGCGAGGACCATTTTATATCATGATGATTGCAGTCCTCTTCTAACCTCTCCGTCACATCGAGAATATATAAATCAAATGAGCAAGCTGTTAAGTAAAATATGTTCTATGTTTCTACCATTACAAAAATACCTTTATTATGATGACATTTTCAAAAAAGTATAAAGCTATGGTTATTATATGGAGTCATCAAGAACTCAAAGATGACTGAATTTAATATTAAGTGTGTCTGAATATTCCCTTGGTGGTCAGCAAAGATTAGATGAGTAATACAAGTAAAGTAATATGTAACTCATGAATAATTTGTTATTTATTCCATAAAAGTTAGTGTTTTTTCCTTCATTTCAGCAAAACCACTAATGTTTTTGTCTTAAATTTTTCATATAATTTGCATTTTTTTGACAGTGAAGATCTAAAGGATTAAAAAATATAATCATTTTATCCAAAATGCATAAAATTTTAATATAAATTAAATTAAATATATATATATGTATACACACACCCACAATATAAAGAATACATGGGGCCAGAACCACCAATTAAAGAAGGGGGTGCTCTTTGGGTAAAGCTCTTACTATCTTTTGTCTCACTATCATGCTGGGGGGTAGATAGTGTAGGAGGGTCTCCCTTCATGTCAAGGAGACCATTTAGTAAGTTTAATGTGTGTCCTCTAAAATTTCAAAACCTGGTAGGTGGGTGTCTGATGTGTGGTGGAAGAATTAAAGAGCAAGTCTATCTCACAAAAACACAGCATAGAGTCATCTTGGGTCTTGTCTGGAAGGGCCACAAACAAGGGCAAACAGACATCAGCAGACCTCAGATTATATTTAAAGAAAAAGAAGAGACAAAACAAGACAAAGTTGGATTACAATAGCAACTTACACACCCTGCTTCTTCAAAAGGATTTACCTCTTACATCTTTATACCTTATAGAGGTATAAGACAAGGATCTAAGTTTTTTCCTCGAAAGTAGCCAAATGTTTCAATATTATTTAAAAAGAGACATTCCATTTCACCCATGGCTTTGAACCATTACTGTATTTATATAATAAATTTAAATATCTATCTACTTGTTCTTATATTCTGCACTGTTCCATGCATATAATAATTCTTCTGAAATATTAATTTTGTTAATAAACCAGTTTATAAAATATCTCAACATGTGGTCTGAGAAATCCATTATCATTTTGCTACAAATACTTTTTGTCTTTTTTGTATTTTTTTCTCCAAATGAACGAAATAATCTTTAATAAATCTTCCCAAATAATAGATACTTTGTTAGAGTTTCATTCAACTCTGTAGAATAATTTGTGGGGAGATTTGTCATCTTTTTTTAAAATTTAGACTTCCCGTCAAATACTTAGTGTTTTCTTTTATGTCCTTCAATAACTTTTATAACTTTCTTCATATGTATATATGTGTGTGTGTGTGTGTGTGTGTGTGTGTGTGTATAGTTCTTATATTCATTCTTGGATGTCTTATATTTCAATTGTTATAATGAATTGGATCATTCATATTTATATTTGCAAATATCATAGAATACATATATAAAATCTCTAGTGCAGTGGTTCTCAACCTTCCTAATGCTGTGACCCTTTAATACAGTTCCTCATGTTGTGTTGACCCCCAACCATAAAATTATTTTCATTGCTACTTCATAACTGTAATGTTGCTACTGTTATGAATCGTAATGCAAATATCTGATATGCAAGATGTATTAGGCGACCCCTGTGAAAGGGTCGTTTGACCCCCAAAGGGGTTGCAACTCACAGGTAGAGAACCCCTGCTCTAGTGGTACATTAATAAATGCTGAAGTACCGGTCCTTTGGAAGAAAAAGAAATTTTTGATTTTTAGAGTTTACTGATTTTCATAGAGTAAATATATTTGCCATGGCCAATTTTTTATAATTTCAGATTAATGTGGGTACAAATCATTAAGTTATATTGTTTGTGTTTGATAGGCACAGTCTAAAGTGTACTTGAGCCCCTTACCCAGAAGGCCTATGTATACCCCTACACTATACCTGTTAGGCAAGAGATTCCTGTACTAGGTATATATCCAGAAGACCAAAAATCACATTATAACAAAGATATATGCACCAGAATGTTTACTGCAGCCCAATTCATAATTGCTAAGTCATGGAAGAAGCCCATGTGCCCATCGACTCATGAATGGATCAATAAATTGTGGTATATGTACACCATGGAATATTATGCATCTGTAAAGAAAGATGGAGACTTTACCTCTTGCATGTTTACATGGATGGAGCTGGAACATACTCTTCTTACAAAATATCTCAAGAATGGAAGAAAAAGTATCCAATGTACTCAGTCCTACTATGAAACCAATTTATAGCTTTTTATGAAAGCTATAACCCAGTTATAGCCCAAGAAGAAGGGGGAAAGGGAGACAGAAGAGAGGACAAAGGATTGGGGGAGGGAGGGTCACAGGTGGGACCACACCCACGGTGCATCTTACAAGGGTGCATGTGAAATTTACTAGGTGTAGAATATAAATGTCTTAACACAATAACTAAGAAAATGACATGAAGGCTATGTTGACTAGTTTGATGAAAGCATTTCAAATTGTATGTAAAACCAGCACATTGTACCCCATGATTGCATTAATGTACACAGCTATGATTTAATAAAAAAAAAAAATTCCCAACCCTCAGCACCTTAGAATGTGACCATTTTTGGAGATAAGTTCTCAAGAGAGGTCGTTAGATTAAAATGAGGTCACTGGGGTGAGCCTTAATCCAGTATGACTGGTTTCCTGCTGAGAAGAGGAAATTAGGAAACATGGACACAGAGGACAGATACAAAGACAGAGAGAAGACAACCATCTACAAACCAGGGAGAGAACCTCAACTGGAATAAGCTGGAATAACCCAACTAACACTTTGATTGTGGACTCGCAGGCTCCAGAGTAGGAGGAAATAAAACCCTGATGTTGAATCCATCCATTCTGTGGTAATTCATTATGGCAGCCATAGCAAAGCAATATTCCTGGCAAAGGAAGGACCTAATGTGAAAGTCAGTGAGAATGTTTCCTACATAAAGTTCTGGAAAAACCGTATGTATAGGTGGCTGGGAAGATGCCTAAAATGTTAATTTGGGAGGAGATAAAATGTGGGAGGGAGGATGATGGAAGAATCAAATGTAGTTGAACCCAGAATAATTGGATGCAGCATCTGTCGCCTTGATTTCACTTAATGTAAACATAATGGCTTCTGATGTGAGAGCTGAGGACAAAAAAGCTTGAGGCCAGCACCTTTAATAGGTAGCTGAGGGTTACCACAACAAAATAACTTAAGAAGATTCAGAACACCACTGAATTTCCATAGCACTCCTGGTCTTCTAACTACAAATTTCAACTCTGTCCTGACAGAGATCACCAAAATTGAAACAGCAAAAGATGCTGGAGGAAACTTTGTGAAGCATCTCAGAAGGTAATACATTGAAAAGCCATGAGAATTTTATAAAACCTCTAAGCTTTAAGTGGTTTCTTTCAACATTTACTTGGCACAGGGAGCTTGCGTAGTTGAGTCTGGTGGAATACTCAGTACCTGATGCAATACACTCTGCTCATCAAGAAGTTCAACTCTAGGCGAAGCAGCACAAGGAAGGGAAAAACCACAGGATTTAACAGGGAGCCCAGGATAAATAATTATCATAAACTTTTTCCTTAGTTAAGGTATACCAGAAGTAGTAGTGAGTAGTAAATACTGGGGGAAAAAATTAAGGACAATATAGCTTAATACTTGCTAAATTTTAATTCTTTTTTTTCTTCCTTTTTTTTTTATTGAATAGTAACTGTGTACATTGATGCACTTTGGGGGTACATAGCCTTCATGTAACTTTATTAGTTATTGTGTTAAAACATTTATATTCGACTCATAAAAAGATTCACTTGTACCCTTGTAAGATGAACCACAGAAGTGAACCCTCGAATCCCCTTCCTTCTTCCTCCCCTAAATTTTAATTCTTAAGATTTTAATTCTTATGCCGTAATTCCTATTTCTAATGTTTACTTTGAACTTTACAAAAAGTCAATTGTAATTATTTAAAAACTTATTTAACCTGAAAATATGCACATGATAGTGATGCCCTGAAATTGGTTTATAACAGCTCACAAGAACAAATCTGTCATACTTTCCCCATATTCATGGGCACTGATGCCAATAGCTTGGAACTGGCCATAGCTTCTCAACTCATGAATGGATAAACTGTGATATAGGTATACCATGGGATAGTATGCAGGCATAAAGAAAGATGGAGAATTTGCATCTTTGGTATTAACCTGCATGGATTTGCAGAATCCTGCAAAAGATCCCTTAGATCCTTCTAAGTAAAGAATCAGAAGAATGAAAAAGCAAACATCCAATGTACTCAATACTAATATGAAACTAGTAGATGAACAACTACACACCCACACAAGGAAAAAACACAATTAAATTCAAGTAGGGGGTGGGAAGGGGGGACAGGGAGAGAAGAGAAGAAGGGAGGAGGATGAGAATGGGGTTTGGTAAGATCCCCATTGTAGGATTGAATGGCAAGTCTATTTTTAGATCTCTAAATGTTCTCCAAACATCTTTCCAAAAGGTATGTGTTAGTTTGCAATCCCACCAGCAATGTAGAAGTGTTCCCTTTTCTCCACATCCACACCAACATCTCCGGTTTTGGGATTTTGTAATGTGGGCTAATCTTACTGGAGTTAGATGATATCTCAAAGTAGTTTTGATTTGCATTTCTCTAATGATAAAGGATGATGAGCACTTTTTCATATGTCCTTAGGCCATGCGCCTATCTTCTTCAGAGAAGTTTCTCTTCAAGTCCCTTACCCAGCCTGAGATGGGATCATTTGTTTTTTTCTTGCTAATACATTTGAGTTCCCTGTGGATTCTGCTTATCAAACCTTTGAGGGTTGGGAATTTGAAACACAAATTTAAAGACTCACAATTTAGCCCATGGCACCAGGGCTGAAATTTAGGCTACTGGCCATCAGTTAACAATTCACTCAGTCTATCGCACCGATGATACCTAATCTGGTTTGCTAACTTCACCTTCATCTTGTTTAACTCTCTATTTCCTTAAATCTTTCAGTAGGGTTTGGGATAAAGAGGAAGATGAACATAAATTGTTACCAGAAGTCTTTGACTGTTTCTCAATGCCTGTGTGGGAAACAAAGAAGAGAATGCAGATCCTCAGTGATTACAGTAGCCTACTCGTCTACCCTGGCCATGAAGGTCATGAGCTATGTGTATGTGCCTGAATCCTCAGTTAGGAACAGAACTGAAATTCTAGCCCACGTAGTATTCATTGTCTGAATTGCCCCAAAATGTTTATAACCCACATTTTAATATTACTGATTAATATATTATTGAACATTGATATAATTTTGAAAGTTAAAGAGTGAAATACAATGGAGTATTTGTGAATTTTCTAGGATCATGGCTTATTTTCTTGGAATAATTATATTATTATGCCTCCACACATATACAGTGTTTCTGTCAAGTTGTGTATAATTCACAATCTTATTTTTAAGTGGTATCAGACATGAGTCTTTATAAACTATGGAAGCACTATTAATGAGGATGGCTAAAAACGGATCTTAAAGTTTCCTATTATAAGAACATTTCCTGTGAATGTACGCCATTCTTCCCTCTTTGAAGCCTCAGCCCACACAACTAATACAGCTGCTCTCTTTAATTAAAATGGGAAAATATATTACTTACAAAACTTAGTTCTAAGCAAAGCCAGTGACAAAATCTATAGTTCCCATAATGGGAGATGTACTATAAAATGGAATAAAATGATAAATTGATAAATACCTGGTATAATTATTTGTTCCCTTTGGTATCTATTTTTCATGAGCAGCAAGAAAGTACAGAGGAATTACAAAGTTTCTGTTTAACAAAATAAGAAAAACTATGAATTATATAACTTATGGGATCTACAGTTTTTTAAAAAAGGCCTTCAAAATTAAAATTCTCCCTAGATCTTTTCACCCTTGACCCGGTTTTTTTCTCTTCTCCTTTTAAGAATTAATAAAATCCTTTTGGGTGATTTCTCCCATTGCTTATTCTATAAGAGCCAAATTATTGAAGGGAAAAACAGCTTTTAATAAAATGTATTTTATTTTGAATTGCTCCATGGATGGTTTGGTCATACACTGGAGAAAATGTATTAGGAGATAAACTTTAAACACCAAATAAGTATTCCCTGGAGGGGAAGAAACAGAAATATGAGCTGCTTACTCTGAGAGCTTTTCAAATCCTCTAATCTGGTTGAGATTATTTTGCTGCCATTATTTAAAGGTTAGAGCTTTGATGTTGTTACACGTCTCAGTCGGCGTCTCTCACCTGTGCTGCCTTAGCAGGGGTGAGGATCCTGAAATCAGGATTTCCCTTCATTCTGCCTTAAGTACAGTTGAGTGTTTCTACTTTTTATTTTATTGTGACTCCAGTGAAATCGTCACATTTCTGCTCATAAAATAGATATTTCCTGAGAGGAAGGAGAAAGGAGAAAAGAATACAGAGATTAAGGGAAATAACCCAAATGGCCCACTCTGCTCACATATATTCCATCATATAGATGGAAGAAAATGTGCCTCTATAGCCTGTGTGCTATAGGTTTCCTTATAATGAGAAGACACCATAATGCAGAGCTATATTTAGAAAACTACTCAGACTCAAAGAATTTTCAAGGTATTTCTACCACAATATAAAAATAGAAAAATTGCTCCCTTATTTTATTTTGTTTATTTTTCCATAGTCTAGTGTGTAAGAATAGAAAATCTAGTGGCTGCTCCTTAGGAAAGTGGGGGACCTGATATGTATTTCGTTTTAACTCTGTTTAAAATACACCGTCAAGGTGCTACTTGGCTTTAGAAGACTCTTGGCTTAAGCTCCACTTTGCAAGGCAGTTTTGGAACTCCATTGTCTTCAAGTCTGTGCCTGGGAAATAATACAGAGAGTAGTTTGAATCCATTGTAACCCTCTAGTAATAAGAAGCAGAATGATCAAAGTAGCATTTACTGAATTCCTACGGAATGTCAGGCACAGTTCCCTATTTTTTTTAATAACCCTTAACTACTCTGTTAAAGTAGGTTATTTAAACCACTTTTCAAGAGGGGGAAAAAAAACTCAGAAGGTACAGATGATGCCAAGATTTGACACAGGATTGTTTTATTCAAATGCTGTGATGATTCTGATGATTCCACCCCACCTAATTGTCCCTGAAATACTACTCAAGACCTGCATTCATTTCATGGCTTCAAGTTACTCCAGTGTGCATGGAGTTGCAAGAAAAGGGATGCAGCATAGCTGAGATGGATTATATTTCACCACTTTGCACTCAAAAGTTTCAGCCTGGCAAGCACAACCAAAGAAATGAGTGAAAACATCTCTCTATGAATTGTACTGTCCACTGCCCAGTGAGTTCCCATCATCCACAGCAGACCTCCATGAACAGAAATTGAACATCTGAGTTCCTGAGATAGTGTAGCTGGCCCTTGTCCAAGGTGTTATATGACCTTCTCCCAGCCACTCCTCTAGGGTGGCCAGCAAAAGAATCTTACATTCCATGAACATCCTTTGCTTAACTTGTCCAGTCCTGTCTTCTGCCACTCTTCATTTGGTACAAGAACATTAAGCTACTGGCATTTCTAGGACAGACCATGTTCTTCTAAATCTCAGTGTCTCTGATCAAGCTGTCCACTTCTCTGTCTGGGAAGCTAATACCACCACCATTTTCTTACTAACCTAGACTGTGTACTTCAGATTCCTGATCAAAGTCTTTATGACTTTTCTATGAGCCCCCAAATAAACCAAAGCAATCTTCCTAGGCATTTGCACACTTTGTGTATATCTTAATTATAAAAGTACTATATTATTCAAGTTCAATGATTTGTCATTAGTATTTTCATATTGTACTCTAAATGGCAGTCCCAAACCCTCAGCCCATGTACCAGTACTGGTCGATGGCCTGTTAGGAACCAAACTGCACAGAGGAGGTAAGTGCGAGCAAGAGAGCAAAGCTTCATCTGTACTTATAGCCACACCCCATCGCTGGCGTCACCACCTGAGCTCCCCTCCTGTAAGATAAGCACCTACAACATTAGATCCTCATTGAAGCAGGAACCCTACTGTTAACTCATGCAAGGCATCTAGGTTGCATCCTCTCTATGAGAATCTAATGCCTGATGATCTAAGGTGGAGATTTAAGCTGTTTCAACCATCCCCAAACTCTGCCCTCCTCCCACCCGCCTTCCTTGGAAAATTGATCCCTGCTGCCAAAATGGCTGGGACTGCTGCTCTAAACAGTGACACAGTGTCTTCCCTGCCTAGATTGGTAACACAACCAGAGTAGAATCTAAATAAAATCTGTTTAATTAATTGCTTAATAATATGTGAAACAAAGCCACATTTTTCCTTTCTTCCTTTATTAGGTTTTCTTTTGACAAAGAGTCCTCAGTATATACATTAACAAAGATGATAAAATGCATTTTTAGTATTATGTACTATGTAATTAAAAACCGTACAATACAGTTTCTAGACCCCATTTGACAGGAAAATTAAGGAATCAAAGTTGTTAAAAATTACTTCCTTAAAAAGTAAAAAATGAAAACTGTACTTCTTAGGAAAATTAGATTGACTGTTCTTCCTTCCACAGTATTTTGTTTCACTGCTCCCATAATTTAAGCACTTTAAGTGAGAACATGACTATAAGGTTAAAGGACAGAATTCTTTTCTACTTTGTGTTTAACAGTAGAACCTTCCAAAGGGAAACACTGGAGAGCTAAGCCTTTCCAATGAATTGCTATCAAAGGGCCTTTTGTATACTAATTTCAAGGGTTTTAGAATTCACAGTCAGGAAATTCTGATACTACATTCTTTACTTTTTAAAGAAACCTAAAGCTTGAATTAAAAAAAAAAAAAACCACAGCACAACGAAACCTTAAGAATGTGCTTAAAATTATTGCCATTCAGGGAGTATCTCAGTTATTTGTGTCTCTAACATAAATATTTTCTTAAAATGTCTTAGTAAAAACATAGCATGTTAAATATTATTTCATAATGGTTAATTATACAGCATTTATTACATCATGCATAAACTTTTTCTCCCATCATTTTTCAAAGACACCCAAGAGCCCAGCAATATAAAATGAATCCCATAAAATTCAGAGAGGAAGTTTTATACTGAAGGCTTACAAAAGTCTAGACGTGTTACTTAGTGCATGATTTGTGTGGAATCAGAGAAGAAGCCCTCAGAGCCATCAAGGGGTGACTAGGAAAATTTTATCAAAATTATCTCCTTTTACTTTGCCATGAAGAAGATAGAATAAATATCCTCATGACTACATTTTTCTCCCACTCAAAAATTACTTTCTTTAGAAAAATAGTCAACAATTTAGGTAAAAAACACGCAAAATTCAAAAGTTTTTGTCCTAAGTTCCCAAATTATTCTTCAGAAAGTTTTCATAATTTTTTTATACCCTTAGCAGCACACGTGTTTGTTTTTACGTGTCCTAATCTAAATTATAGAATGTTAAAGAATTCTTATTTCTTTATCAATGAAAAATATCTTACTTAATTTTCATATCTGATTTGTGATGAAGTTCAGTGGGCCCAAAGGCCATTTGAATCTGTGCAAGGGTGTGTATTTAGGCAGGGCGTGGCGGCTCAGGCCTGTAAGCCTAGCACTCTGGGTGGCCGATGGATTGCTTGAACTCACAAGTTTGAGACCAGCCTGAGCAAAAGCAAGACCCGGTTTTTACTAAAAATAGAAAAAACTGAAAAAACTGAGGCAAGAGTATCACTTGAGCCCAAGAGTTGGAGGTTGCTGTAAGCTATGATGCCACACCACTCTACCTAGAGCTATGTTGCTGTAAGCTATGATGCCACACCACTCTACCTCAACAGCTAGAGACTCAGTCTCCAAAAAAAAAAAAAAAAGGGTGTGTGTGTGTGTGTGTGAATTTAAATATTTGAAACTTTTCTGCACATGGAAAAACTGAGTATCTTTCTTGTGGGTGGGATGTCAAATGGCTTTGGAGATAGTACATAAGTACTATATATTTAATATTAATATTAATATTAATTAATTATATTAATATTTTTATATTTTATAATGTATGTTACAAATTCATTTTTTTCACATTGTGATTTGATCTACATTTATTTATTTATTTTTTAAGAGACAGAATTTCACTTTGTTGCCCTTGGTGGAGTGCTATGGCGTCACAGCTCACAGCAACCTCTAGCTCTTGGGCTCTTGCCTAAGCCTCCTGAGTAGCTGGGACCACAGGTGCCCGCTACAGTGCCAGGCTATTTTTTGTTGCAGTTTGGCTGGGGCCGGGTTTGAACCTGCCATCCTCTGTATATGGGGTCGCTGCCCTACCCACTGAGCCACAGGCGCTGCCCTTGATCTTCATTCTTGTTTATATTGATTCCTGACATACAGACATTTAATATTTTAATATAATTAGAAACACAGTTCCCATGATAGTTTCTTGGCTTCATTTTCTGCTTAGAAAAGTTTTTCAGACAGTAAGATAATGCTAATGTTTGCCCATATTTTCTTGGAGTGTATTTTAGCCTGTTGTGATATGGATAATGGTGTGAGTAATTGTATTCTTACAGATATGCACCCCTCCATGTTGCAGGGAAAGGAAGAGCAGAGAGAGGGAAGGAGGCATGGGGATGGGTTTCAGTGTGTGACACATCTTGTATCCTCAATGAATCCCCCCCCCCGCAAAAAAAAAAAAAGAATCCCATGCTACTTCTTTTTTTTAGAGACAGTCTCTATTTGTCGCCTTTGGTAGAACCTCCAGCTCCTGGGGTTAGACAGTTCTCTTGCCTCAGTCCCCTGAGTACCAGGACTACAGGTGCCCATCACAATGCCTGACTGTTTTTTGTTGCAATTTGGCCAGGGTTGGGTTTGAACCCACCACCCTTGGTATATGGGGCCTGTGCCCTACTCACTGAGCCACAGGTGCTGCCCCCATATTACTGCTTTTAAATCAGGCAAGGCTTTGTATCTGTGCATCTTTGAAGTTACTTGTAGCTGAAATATGTGATAGTCTTACAGTTTGTGTCACACCTAAAATTCATATGTTGAAATCCTATACTCCAGTGTGATGGCTTTGGGAGGTGAGGGCTTTGGGAAGTGATTAGGTCATGAATGTGAAACTTTCTTGAATGAGATTAGTGCTTTTATGTAACAGATCCCAGAGAGCTGCTTCACCCTGTCTGCCATGTGAGGACACAGCCCAAAGTCAGCCACCTAGGAACCAGGAAATCAGCCGTCTCTAGACACTGAATCTGCCAGCACCTTGATCTTGGACCTTTCTGTCCCCAAAGATGTGAGAAGCAAATTTCTATTGTTTATATTACCCAGTCTATGTTATTTTGTTTTCATAGGCTGAATGGCCTAAGACAAAACATTTTTCTGGTTATCTGACTCTGCTCTGTGATGTTTTGGCTACCCACATAAACCTTCACAATTACTAAATGTGTCAGGTGTCAGTGCTGGCTCCATTTAGGGCTCTGTGGAAGTTCCTTCTGTGGTCATCCCTTCCAGGATGAGGGCATAAAACCTTGAAGGCAAACTGTACTTCTCTTACAGATTAGAAAAAAGTTTTCAAATCTCAGAGCTTTTGATGGAATGGCAAGCAGGTGTCTTACCATTGCTTCTGTGTACAAAACAGCAAAAAGTACCCGCAGAGTGCTGCGTGGAAAGCCCTTAACGTCATAATGAACTGTTTTCTTCTGTGCTACCATGTCAGTTCTGGTTGTCCTCCTTTATTGTGTCTCATGATTTTCCCCTTTGATGCTCACCTTACTTCTATTTGCTCTCATGATTATTTTACGTGAAGCATAGACACAGGGACTATGGGGAAAATGACAGGTCATTGTATTCAGACCTCTGTACCTAGTGCATGTTATTGCCAGACACTTATATTATTCCCTTCAGAATTATATTTAATCTCTTTCTGAATGTCTTATTGATGTTTTCTGAATGACCTCTTTGGGTGGCTATTCCATTGTTAAATTGCACTTGCCTTTAGGACACTTTCTCTTATAAGTAATTTAAACATGCCCTTCTTATTTCTTGTAAAACATTCTAAGTCAACCACAAATGATCCGTCATTCTACTGTACATTATTTCTTTCCTCTCCAGTAAAATACCATTGGTATGGGAGACAAGCTCTCCATTCAACACATAGGCCATTCAGAAGAAACCTAAACAGATTTATACCATTTCCTCATCTATAAAAGGAACATCTAAATGCTCTCTAAAATTCTTTTCAGCTCTAATATTCTGTGATCCTATGAGTCCTACATTTGTCTGTGGAATTTCTAAATCTGTCTTTGTTCCAGTTTTTTATGTCTGTGAAATTTTATCTTGCGTGCCTCCATCTTTTATTTTCAACTATCAATCATCTAAAACTACAAATTATATGATATAGAATTAACAATTATTTTATTGAGCAATTATGTACTAGTTCATATATTATTTGAAATATTTATATATTTGAGATTTCGAATGATATTTTCTAGTATTTTGTTAGAGTTAAATATATGTATATTTGTATACACGTACATGTATATGTATGACGTATCTATTTAAATTTATTCCTCTGGAAATATTATATTCAACACATCCTCATCTTATCTTTTATTGTCCTGAGCTATCACATAATTTTTTTCTTTGGTATTTATGAATAATTTCTGAGGATACTTATCCCATGAAGACAACATCACAGTAATCTTGTCCTATTCCCTATTACACTATTTTCCAGTATTTTTAATTTCTTCTATGGCTACCAAGAAATGTTCATTAAATTCCATATTTTTCAAGAACTCTATAGCTATCCAGTATTTTTCCAAAAATATTTGTTTTATTCTTTTCAAAATTCAACTTAGAAGTTGAACGTTTCATTGACAAATTCATACTATATGGTTTCTTTGTTGTATGAAATGTTCATGTCTTTTATAATTGATTAGATTATATGTAGCATGAATAATGGTGATGGGATTGGGCTCTCATACTACCTACTGAGTTTTTGTTTTTTTTTTAATTGATAGCATTGAAGGACATTTCTAGGTATATTCTTTAGGCAACATTCCCAGATGTTTTAGTGAGCAAAGTAGAAAACGGAATCTAGGTAACTAGCATATTCTTAGGGCATTTCACAATAGAAAATAGGTTCAACCTGGTCCCTAGTTCCACACTAAGTCAAGTCAGCAGGCACAGTTAGTTCCCGCCTCTTAGAACCTGCCTTAGTGACCTGGAGTTGCTCTACAGAAAACATGCACTCCTGTCTTCCTCCTACCAGCTATCCCATCTCACATTCCCAGGAAAATTTGCTTTCTTGAAAGATAACTGACAGTGTTTTCACAGCCTCTCTTTCATATAATTCCTTTCTTTCAGCTCTCTAACCTCATCTACAGTTCTGCTGCCCTAAACTGTCCTCAACATTGTGGGTTCTTTGTGTTTAAATTCACTAGATGCATCACAATCCTCATCCTGCTTGACCCATCCGAGTAGTGGCCACTATTGATCGTTACCTTGCTCTTGAAACTGCCCTTGCACATTTGACATCATCTCATTCTGATTTTCCTCCTAGGTAGGCAAAACAGTGGCTAATGGCTTCTTCAGAAAGATTATCTCAGTTCAAATTCTCTCTCCCCAGTGGCTGTGTAAACTTGGGGGTTCCACTTCACTTCTCTGTGTAAAATGGTGAGGCTAATGACAATACCTACCTACAGAGGTTAGTGAGAGGATGCAGATGTGCATATCAAGGCACTTAGAATATTCCCAGACACACAGTACCATATACATGTCAGCTCCTGTTATTCTCAAACTCATCCTGGGCTCTTCTTCCTCCTTGTATTCTTATTTTTCATGTTCTTCAAGTTTCCATCCACGACCTTCTTTTCTCTTTAAACTACAAACTATTTGGAAGTATTTTCATCCATTCCTAGGTATGAACAGCACATTATTTCAGGGAAAATCTCTCAGTTGATATCTAGACACAAAAATATAGCTACCTACTGATTATAATTGGATGTCCCACAGGCATCTCCCACTTATCATGGTCTAAGTTGTAAGCCTTTTTCTCTCTCTTTTCTATCTTAGTTCACTGTTTGGTAGCATTGGCTTTGGCAGGCTTCTCCAGAGTGGGAGACAACCCACACCAGGGTATCCTCAGTGAGGAAGAAAATAGTAAAAATTCTGTTTAATATTTAAAAATCAAGAATGAAATCAAGCTTTTCAGATATTTAAAGCCATGGCTTCTCCACTGAGCCATGAGCAAGGCATCCCCGAGAAGGCCAAAATCCACAGCGAGGAGTTGGTCACAATGTCCCCACTCTTTCTTTGGCCTTCAGCATTTAGTGACACACTGCAACTTTCATGCCTGATTAAGCATATGTGGGTTATATGCAAAGTGGACAATTCATCTAAAAAGGTTCCTTCAATTAAACTATTAGGCTGACAGTCTTTTCCCAGTTCTTGGTGTGTTTTTGGCCAAAGAATGGCCAGACACACTGATTCCAAGGCAAGCATGAAAGGAAATTTATTGAGGAAGGTCAAGATGGGCTTATAGGGCAAGAAATGTTCACTGAAGATGATGAATGACACCCCCACCCCATTCTAACAAGAAGTCCTGGATATGGTCTGGGGCCTTGTTTTATAGTGTCTCAATTGGGTCCTTCTTGCCATTCAAAGGTCATCACTGAGCCACTTCCACCACAATGGACAGTTGATGACATGATAATTAGCTATAGGCTACTCTAGGTCACTTTCCAAATCCTTAAGATGCCTGGTCAGCCTTGGGCTGGGGAATTCCCTGCATTCTTTTGCAGATTAGAAGGTGTGCCTCCCTCCCTGAGGTGTGGCCTGTTGCTAGAAAGAGCACAGGGCAGGGCATCTACCTTTGTCCCTAGGGGAGCTGGAGGTCACTTACTATCTACTTAACAAAACCATAAACTAAGACAGAGTTTAACTTCATAAACTCAAACACTCACACACAATATCCACTGTCTCTAAGCTCTGCCAGTTCCACTGTCTTCATTCGTGGCCCTGTCCACACCTTAGTTGAGGGTCCTCTTACTTATTATTTGGGTATTTAGTAAATAGTCTCCTAAATAGACTTCTGACTCTCGGTCTTAACTTACTCTTCAATTTACTACCCCCCCACACACACATGTCATGTGATACATGTCTGATCATGCCACTCCCTCATTTGACATCATTGTCTCATTCAGCTCTGGTTGCTAGAACCAAACACCACAGACAAGGTATCTTAAACAACAAATTTATCTTCTCACGGGTTCTGGAATCTGGATATCTGATAACAAAGTGCCAGCATTGTTGGGGGTCTTGGGTGTCTTGGACGTGGCCTCTTCCTGGCTTTCAGACCCAGCTTCTCATTGTGTGCTCACCTGGTTTTTCTTTGGTGTGTGGGCATGACGAGTTCTCTCTCTTTCTCCCTCCCTCTTCTTATAAAACCTTCAATTTTACTGGAGTAGATCTCCACCCTCGTGACTTCATTTAACCTTAATTACCTCCTAAAACTCTACCCCCCAATACAGTCACACTGGGTGTGAGGACTTCAACATATAAATGGGGGAGGGACACAATTCAGTCAATAGCATCATTGAGAGGTTGTCTACCTCTCACCAGGTTAGGTGCTGGGCTCCAGGACACAGCATCTAAGGCTCCCACGATCCTTGCCAGCTTATCACTCCTGCCTCAGCTGGAATCCTATCTGACCCAACATGCTGTGCTCCAGCTCTGTTTCCCAGCTCTGCAAAATACACTAGGTCATCGCTGGATTCTCTGCCTAGATTTCCCTCTGATGGCCATTTTGAATATATCTTACCTTTGTGATAGGAAATAGGTGCTTTTGCCTCCAAGAATCTGTAGTAGCCACACTTTCCTTTCACTCTATTCTGCATCCCTCTGCCTTGGGTCTTCTTCTCTGCTTTCTGTGATGGTTATCATACTGTATTATAATACTTAGTTCATTTGCATGCCTACCCATTAGATTGGGGGCAGAGCTCATATTTTATTATTCTTACTATTATTTCTATTCCCAGGGGTTGACATTAGATAGTCAGATGCACAAATTATTATTGTTACTGGAGAATGGTTGTTAGCAAACTACAAAGTCTATGGCTGTTACAAACTACAAAGTCTTTTAGTCTCAATGAATGTGTGGAAGAATGTTCCTATGCTTTATATGACATGGGTATGGCGTGGCTGGAAGGCAGACAGTAAGCCACTACTTAACCATGCTAAAATAGAGGGGAAGGTCAGCAGTAGGGGACAGGAGAGAGAGAAGAAACACAACATACAATCTGTTATTATTGAACAGAGTCACATACAAGGTTAGACTATTAAGTTCACAAATACATTCTAGAAAAAGTGCTACATCTTTCATTTTTGAATATCACTAAGGTCACCTTCAAAGTTCTCCCCTCAGGAAACTATGTACCAATGCCAGGCCTAGTCCATGCCTCAAAGCAATTTTGAAACATTTTTTTTCTGGAATGACCATCAGAGCTGTCCTCATACAGGGTCTGACAATTAAGGCTGCAAACTTTTCCTAAAAGTGCTTTGAAGGGTAGACAAGGGGCTGGCATTGATGATTAGCTTTCCAAGGGGAGTCAATCCTTCAAAGGGGATTGTAGTGATATTTAGCAATGAGATATGAAGCACTTTTTCTAGGATGAGTTTGCAAACTTAATTGTCTGACCTTGAGTTTGGGAAGATAAAACATAACACCAGCTGAGAAACATCTCTCATCATTAACTAGGAGGCCTGGATTCCACACACCTGAATTCTTATCCACATGGCCAATCAGTGACTAATAAATGCCTAATTGGTTATAATCGATCAACACTTTACCCTCCTGCCATCCATGCACTCAGAGGCTATTCCTGATCTGGCTGCTGTGCACCCAGCTTGGTGTAGTTTGAGCCTGACACTGTTTCCTTGGGTTGATTTGAATCCTGCTGTTCTATGAGGGCTGTTACAGCACTACGGTTAGAATGCCTGGAACCATAGCTACTCCATGTGTATGGGTACAATGAGAAAATACTCCTGTGTCCCAGGATAGGGCCCTTGGCCGGGGTCTGCCCTTGCCAGATTTGCTATGATACATGCTTTCTTAGCTTTACTGTCAAGTCCGAAGGAATGTGAAGAGATACTCCAAGGAAACTTTAAACATTTTTGATTTGTCTTGAATTCTGTTCCTGAGACTACAGTTCAGAGAAAAGTCTGGATGGAGCAAACCCAGCCTGCTTCTCCACTCCAATATACACAGACCTGCCAACCTCCCCTTGCCCCATGTCCAAGAAAGATTTATTTACCCTGTGGAACTGCCATGGGTTCTATGATATGAGAACACCATTTCAAGGGTATGTCAAAGGCCATCATGCATTCCCTGTTCTCCTGGATGTCAGTGTCATTGTCACTTTTCTCCTACAGGAGTTGTCAAACTTTTTAAACAGGGGGCCAGTTCACTGTCCCTCAGACCATTGGAAGGCCGGACTCTGGGCTCTGGGATGAGTCAGCTGCTAGGCAGGATGGGCAGTGGTGGCAAAAACATCCGGCAGGCTGGATAAATGTCCTAGGTGGGCCTCATGTGGCCCATGGGCCATAGTTTGAGGACACCTGTCACCAAGGGTTTGTGACAACAACTTGTAACCTTTCTAGCAAAATATTGGAGTTATTGAGATAGTTTTTTAGTCATTAGAAGTTATTATCACAAAGAATCAGTTTCCATACAGGTAGCCAGTCATTTTTAGCATTGTTAAGAAAATAAATGTTAGGGTATAGTCAACAAATTACAAAAAATGGTCAAGTATAATTAAGAGTAACTCTCTTTAAATCATTGATGAAGTGTTTTCAGAGTTTAATAATTGACAGAAATTGTACCTACCTGTGGGTAAGGGGAGATAAAACACAGTAGTTAGGTAATTCACTTACAAGAGGATTTTTCCAGCAC
This sequence comes from Otolemur garnettii, assembly GCF_000181295.1. Taxonomy (NCBI): domain Eukaryota; kingdom Metazoa; phylum Chordata; class Mammalia; order Primates; family Galagidae; genus Otolemur; species Otolemur garnettii. The sequence goes on along the minus strand of NW_003852485.1, from coordinate 2,408,254 downwards.
CTATAAATTACAGCTGTGGGTTCTTTCTCTAGGTAACACGTTTCTGTGTTTTTGAACTGATGACCTGCTTTGTACTTCTCAAATAGCAGCAAAACAAAATTCCCTTAGAATCGAAGAAATTTTAAACATGTCAAATAGTATGTGAAGTTGAGAATTCTCTAAGGCAGAGAAATCCAGTTTTTAGAAGGGTAGTGAAATAAGCAAAATGACCTAGACATAAAACTTACCCTCAGATAGAAAATAGCTGGGAGTGGAAAACCAATTCTTCAGAGGACAAAGATATGAGGATAATTGGTTCAGAAGAAAAACTTCCACCTGAAGTAGAGAAAAAGCAGGTGGATAACCCTTGTGGAACTGTGAAGGAAGAGAACCAGTGCTGTCTTCGTAATCATGGAGGCTGGGATGGCCTCCAGTATTAGCGACTCTATTGTGGAAAGTTAACGGAGAGAAGAAAAGGAAGTCATTGTTCACTTGGAAAGAAACTAAAATATTTTCAGCCCAAAGAAAATTCAACACTTGGGTTGAAACTATTAGAGAAAAAAAAGATAAATAAAAGATGGTTCCCACTAAAGATGGAAACCCCAAAGTTAATAATATTTAGAGAAATTACTGAAAGAACACTAATATATATTTCCCAAAATGTGTATTTTATTCACATTTCTATTTCTATTAAACCTAAGTGTAATAATTTCAAAATAAATGAAGCCAGTGATAGTTTTTCTCCTTGCTACACACCAGACTACAGGTATGTACTGAACGCATACACATACCTGATGTGATACCAAAAAGACTACTCAATGCTGTTTGAAATGGTTAAGCAGCTAAGCTCTGGAACTACCTGAGTTGGAGGGAGGGACGTATATGTGTTTAAATGTGTTTTACTGGGAGTGGAGTAGTATCCATGTAATTCTGGGCATCTTTTCTGTTTGGGCTACATCTAAAATTTCTTTCTTTCCAAAAGCAAGAATAAAACACTAAAACTGTATATTTTGGAGTTAGAGAAATGAAGACATAATTTAAAAACACTGCAAATAATGTAGAAAGGTAATTCTTGAAGAAAGTAGATCCCTTTAAATAAAAACCCTTGGAAAGTGAGGGGTTTAATACTAGTTTTAACAGTCTTATGCAAAGGAGAAACCATCACAAGATGTCCTTAAATAAACCTTGGACAAAGAACACAGACCTTTGGAAGAGAATAATAAGAAGCTAAAGGATTCCAGAGAAAATTGCAGATCAGAGTCTAATATGACATTATTTCCTAGCCATATCTATGTTAGGATTGTGTTAAAAAAAAATCAATCTTTGTAAGGGTATATTTAAAGCTAAGTGAAATGCCATGGGGCCATTCAGCAGACCATGAGAGTTTCTCTGAGTTTAGGAAATCTAGTAAATTTGTCTTCAATGTCTTGGCAGTTTCAGACCCAATGGAAATCCAAAGTCCACTGAGTAGATGGTGTTACTGCGCTAATTTTGAATGAAATTCTAGCAAGTAAAATGCTGTCAATCGGCATCTCACGCTACAGAGAAATCTGTTATGAGAGGAACAATACATTGATGACACATACTTCTTTATTATTCTATTTCAAGAAATTACCGCTGCTGGCACCTAAACCTCCATCCTAATCAGTCAGGAGCCATCAACAACATGGTAAGACCTTCTACCAGGAAAAAGATTATAACTTCACTGAAGGCTCAGAAAATTATTAGCAATAAAGCATTTCTTTCTTTCTTTTTTTTTTATTGAATGGTAACTATGTACATTAATGCATTTCTCGGGTACAGTGTGGGGTTTTCACACACAATCTGAAACACTTCCATCAAACTGGTTAACATAGCCTTCACGTCATTTTCTTAGTTATTATTTTAAAGCATTCACATTCTACTCTTAGAAAGATTCACTTGTACCCTTGTAAGATAAACCTCAGAAGTGATCCCTCCAATCCCCCTCCCTCCACCCATTCCCCCTCCCCCTCCCCGTA
>NW_003852485.1:2338304-2405975 GCF_000181295.1 Otolemur garnettii | reverse complement strand
TAGGAGTGTTCCCTTTTCTCCACATCCATGCCAGCATCTCTGGTTTGGGGATTTTGTGATATAGGCTAATCTCACTGGAGTTAGATGATACCTCAAAGTAGTTTTGATTTGCATTTCTCTGATGATTAAAAATGGTGAGCATTTTTTCATATATCTGTAGGCCATGCACCGAATAAAGCATTTCTTAATTGAGGTATGTACGTTTTTAGACACAATACTATCACACACCTAATAGACTACAGTATAGTATAAATATAACTTTTATATGAAATAAGAACCCCAAAATTTGTGTGAATCACTTTATCATGTATTCACTTTATTGCCATATTCTAGAACCGAACTCACAATAGCCTCGAGGTCTGCCTGTGCACTACACTGCTGCTAAAACCTTTATCTTCTTGGCTCCTAAATAGCTTACTATTTGTAAGAAGAGCTATAAATCTAAGATGAATCCACCGTATATAATAAGGCTGTACCTTAGTGCCCAACTCATATTACCTTTGGAGGTAATCAAATTGACCAGATGCTCAGACAGAGGGGCACCAAAACTCCACTTATGTCACCAGTCTTCCTAATGCTGCAGTCACAACAGTAGGAAGCTTACTACTTGATTCTCTCCAAAATAAAATTAAAAATGCATATATGGCCTATTAAGCTGAGCACATTCGCTAGCACAGACCAGTTTATATATACAATGGAGTCATAGTACCATCATTATAAAGACGTGGGTCCACATATAAAGTCTCTGAGGACATTCAATCCCAATCGGCCAAGGGCAGTGAGATATAAACTCCTAGTGGGATGAAAGAAATACTCTGTAAGTCCTTTTCCAGTTTATAAATATCCACATCCCAGTTGTCATTTGTCAGCCATACTTGAGTACATAATTAATCTTCCTATTCGAGTCAATTGGACCAAAAGAGATCACTTTTTCCCACCTAAACCAAGCAGATGTTTCTTTCCAGGGAATTTATAATTGGTATTAATAATTTTTGTTCACTTGAAAGAAACTGTTAGAAATGCAGGATAATGCTCTTCTGCCTTTTGCGGGTTGGTGACTGAGAGGCAGAGACAGCCAATTCACAGAGGAAGAACCTGCCAGTGAAATTTTCTGTTCAAAGAGTTTAGCTCATATTTTTCCCTTGGGATCTATTATATAGGTGTATTATAATAGGAATAATAAATTGATGTGTCATATGTATAGTGTTTGGGCTTTTTCTGTTTGTTAATATCTTAATGTAGTTTCAATTCATTGTTGTTTATTGCAAACTACCAGAGTCCTAATTGTGAAATTTCCCAAATGTAGAATATAAATGTCTTAACACAATAACTAAGAAAATGCCATGAAGGCTATGTTAAACAGTTTGATGAAAATATTTCAATTTGTATATAAAACCAGCACATTGTACCCCATGGTGGCATTAATGTACACAGCTATAATTTAATAAAATAATAATAATAATACAGAAATGTAACCTAAAACTGATGCTTATTTTATTATAAAAACCCTCTTTTAAAAATCAAGTTTTTCCCATTCAAAATTGTAACTAAAAACTGCTATGACCCTTTTAGAATAATCAACAGGAGCCAGAATGTTCAGATTCATCTGCGAATGAGGATGTATCTCAGTGTGATATGAACAGACTGGTAATTTCTAATGGTGATGGCTGTTTCAAAATGAATAACATTGAATGTGCCTCTACCACATACTTCCATAATTCTATGTTCTCCTTTTAAAAATTGAGGTCATTTTATTTTTAGTTTCTGCAAGTCATTAATATATTCCTGTTTTTCCTCTTCATAGAAACTTTTGATAATGAATCCTTGCTTTATTAGAGCTGGAGGCTTTTTAAAAGTTCAATTTCACTGTGAAGTCAAGGTCTTAAAATTCCTTATGGGTAAGTGCTTTTTGCTTTATTTTCATCTCATTTACTAGATTAGTTAAAGCCTTAACTAAACTTTCAGTTGGAATTATGCTTGTGTTTGTGTAAGCATGCACGTATTTCTGCATGCACACAGGCATTTAATAGTAACTGTCTAAAATAAATTGTCATACCAAAAGCCAGTGATAGATGAGTATTATTAGAATGATATTTTTAACATTTAAAATAAAATTAATTGTATTAGTTTATTGGGTATAATCCCTAAAAGCATATTATCATTTTAGGTGATTTAATTTAATATTATTTTAGGTATTTAATATCTCCCGGGGTACAGGATGTTTCCTTTACCAAAAAATGTCTATTTTGGTCATCTGTCTAGTTCTATTTGATTTTTCTATTTGTCCAAAATATGTAATTTTAGAAGTTGAAAAGAATTTAAAAGGGAACTGTCAATCAATTTTTCCACACAAATGGTGATGCATTTTAGTCACAAAAATTGGAAAATGGGTTTAAATTCCCTTCAAAACTTAAGCCTTATGAGGAACTTAAAAGGGTCGAATTATCATCTTTATATCTCCCCAAAAGACAACGTGATAAAATTACCCAAAACAAAACACAGATTTGATTCTTCCAGGAAGAGCTAACAGTATTTGCATATCATTATAGTCACCATTGTTGTTGTTCTCTTTAAGCTGATATTGAAATTTGGAGCTATATTTACTATTGAAAGTAACATAACATAATAGAAACAGTAGAAACCTCCAAGCTGCATGTCCTTACATCTCTAATACATAAGTTTTGTGTCCTCCCGTGACATTACTAAGATAAACCGGGGAAAATGAAATTTTATGATCACTGATTGCAATTTTCTTGAAGCAAGCTGAGCTGGGAGAACCTTCTGTAGAAATTAGAACTACAGTTAAAAGTTTAAAGAGGATGCAGGATAGAGCAAACATTATGCAATAAATATTTTCCTTGTAGGGTAGGACTTTTTTCACTGATTTTAATTTCTTTTGTGAAACAGTTAATACATAAAAAGTACCCCAAAGGTACAGGTGCAATTCACTTTATTTATTTATTTATTTATTTACTTTTTGAGACAGAGCCTCAAGCTGTCCACCTGGGTAGAGTGCTGTGGCATCACAGCTCACAGCAACCTCCTACTCCTGGGCTCAAGCGAGTCTCCTGCCTCTGCCTCCCAAGTTGCTGGGACCACAGGTGCCTGCCACAACAGCTGGCTATTTTTTTCAGTTGCAGCCGTCATTGTTGTTTGGCGGGTCCGAGCTGGATTCGAACCCTCCACCTTAGGTGTATGTGGCTGGCGCCTTATCCACTTGAGCCACAGGAGCCGAGCCAATTCACTTTATTTATAGTTTTATCACATGTATATTTACTCTGGAGTGATATATGTTTACTTTTAATCATTTTTGAATTTTATATACATGAAAGGCCCTGTCTATATCTTTAGATAAATCACTGTTTTTCCCACAACATTATAACAAAAAAGTATCTATTTGAAATTGTTCATTTCATTCATTTTCACTTCAAATAATAGCCTCATTTTTAACATACATTTTTAATTAGCTATACTCCTAATAAATAATCAGATTGTTACCATATCTAAAAATCTGTTTCTTTTGGTATTACTGTATTGTAATGAACACTCTTTTCTCTGTCTACTTCTCTATATATTTGTATATATGTGTATATATATATTTGTGTGTGTACATATATTCTATATATATAATGTTACTCTAAGCTATAGATGTAAAATTGAAATGACTAAATCAAAGGATATAAGCACATTTGAATTTGCTAGTCAATGCAAATTGTTTTGTAAAGTAGTGTTATTTAACAGTTCTAGCTATATGTGAGTTTCCTTATTCCAAATCATAGTCAACATTTAGTATTTACTGATACCTTAATGATTATCCATCTAATGAGTGAGTGTGTGAAACATAGTACATTACTACAGATTTCATTTGATTTTCTCTGATTATTAAGGAGGTTCAATAATTTTTAAAATATGTATGCTTGCTATTTTTTTTTAATCATTTTAGAAATGCTTGCTGATGTCTTTGCTCATTTTTTCCTATTCAACTATTGGCCTTTTCATTATTTATTTGTAGGAATTCTTTGTATATTACACAGGCTAATCCTTCATCACTTGAGGGTTGTGCAATCATCGTCTTTCAGTACTACTTATTGTTTGTATTTTCCCTTTTACGGAATCACTTAGTGAGTAATGAGTTTTAATTTTAATGAGGTGAATATATTTTTATAATACTATGTAATAGTATTAGAATACTAATATAATATAATAATATCTTATTTAAGAAATGCAGGCTCACCAGATACTAGTTTTCTCTAAAATATAAAAATTGTTTTTGTATATGGTTTAAGTTAGTATCTAGTTTTTTCTTTTATTTATTTCTATGAGGATAGCCAATTATAACTATACAGTTATGGAACAGAGCATTTCCCCTTATATATCTGAATATCCCATTCTCTCATTGCCAATTCTCCTCATATTCATGAGGCATTTTTAGTGTTCACATCTTCTACTGCATTGGGGTATCTGTCCTGCACTAACGTGATGCTGATTTAAACTTGTAAGCTTTGCTCTTAAATGTTGGCAATCTAATAGACAAGTCCCTCACCATATTCTTCTTAGGACTATATTGGATATCTTTGTCTTCAATTATCTTTATGTATCAAAGAATCAATTTATCAGCCTCCATTTAAAAAAAAAGTGTGATTTGGTTGAAAGTGCATTGAATCTATAGACCAATTTGGCAAGAATTTATAGTTTTATAAAATTTATTTTTCCTATCCACTTACGTAGTATTCTTCTTTATTTAGTTAGGACTTTAATGTCTTTGAATAATATTTTATTCTTTTCTACAAAAAGTTCTGTATATCCTTTTTAGATATAGTGCTGTGTACTTTTTTTATTTATAGTACTTTTTAAAAATGCTTTTTCAAATTTACTTTCATGCTTTTTCAAATTTACTTTTATATTAAGGACTTTTCTAAGTCATTCTGTTATATAAATATGTACTTTTATATGTTTGTATGTTGAACTTTTCAATATTTTTAACCTAAAAAATTTCCTAAATTTCAATAATCTGTCTATAATATGTCATGGATTTTCTTTGTAGAAAATAATATCATTTGTAAATGATAGCAGTTTACTTTTTCTTCATTATATCACTCAGGATAGGCCAGAACTAAGAAATGAAGTAAGAAATATCCTGAAGGTTACAGCAAATTAAATGAAGAAAAGTCAAAATATTGATTAATATTCAATTTTCCAAATAAACACAAATAGAAAATGTGACAAAAAGAATATTATCTCTCTCCCTCTCTCTCTCTCTATATATATACACATATAATTCAATTAGATGCATATATTTACAATTATATGCATATACACATATGCATCTAATTGAATTAGTTAATAATTTTTATTTGGTATTACATTTTTCTCAACTAACTGTAAAGTTACATATTATAATTTTACCAATTTAGAAATTTTATCATGCACGTTAAATTTAAAAAAATCTAAAGTAAATAAAGATCTTCACCTTCTTCCAAAATAGTGGTAGGATTTAGAACATTTTAACTCTGATGGCTGACTTCCTAATATGCTATTTTTTCCAAGATATTTATTCTTTCTTGATTTTGTGTGAACTCCATGATAATTCCATGAAACATTTTAGAAATGCTTGCCTATGTTTTTGCTCATTTTTTTCTTCAACTGTTGGGCTTATTCAAGGAATTCACACAAAATATATGTCTGGTTTAATATTTTCCTCCGACATCCAATTTTGTTTTGTTTTGCACCTCAGCTCTTTCTTCTTTGAGGAAGCACATTGTTTAGGATTTTTGTTCTTTTTTTTTTTTTTTATTAAATCATATCTCTGTACATTAATGCAGTCATGGGGTACAGTGTGCTGGTTTTATATACAATTTGAAATACTTTCATCAAACTGGTTAACCTACCCTTCATGGCATCCTCTTAGTTATTGTGTTAAGACATTTATATTCTACATTTCGGAAGATTCACATGTACCCTAGTAAGATGGACCATAGGTGTGGTCCCACCAAACACCTTCCCTCCACTCATCCTCTGACCTCCCCTCCCCTCCCTCTCCCCTTTCCCATATTTGTAGGCTGTAATTCGGTTATAGCTTTATATGAAAGCTATAAACTAATTTCATAGTAGGGCTGAGTACATTGGATACTTTTTCTTCTATTCTTGAGATACTTTGTGAAGAAGAATATTTTCCAGCTTCATCCATGTAAACATGAAGGAGGTAAAGTCTCCATCTTTCTTTAACGCTACATAATATTCCATAGTGTACATATACCACAATTTATTGATCAATTCGTGGGTTGATGGGCACTTGGGCTTCTTCCCTGACTCAGCAATTATGAATTGGGCTGCAATAAACATTCTGGTACAAATATCTTTGTTGTAATGCAATTTTCGGTTGTCTGGGAATATACCTAATAAAGGAATTGCAGGGTCAAACGGCAGGTCTATTTTTAGCTCTCTATGTGTTCTTCAAACATCTTTCCAAAAGGAACATATTAGTTTACATTCCCACCAGCAGTGTAGAAGTGTTCCCTTTTCTCCACATCTACGCCAGCATCTCTGGTTTTGGGATTTTGTGATATGGGCTAATCTTACTGGAGTTAGATGACATCTCAAAGTAGTTTTGATTTGCATTTCTCTGATGATTAAGGATGATGAGCATTTTTTCATATGTCTGTATGCCATGCACCTGTCTTCTTCAGAGAAGTTTGTCTTCAAGTCCCTTGCCCACCCTAAGATGGGATCACTTGTTCTTTTCTTGGAATACTTTTGAGTTCTCTATGGATTCTGGTTATTAAATCTTTGTTGGAGACATAACCTGTAAATATCTTCTCCCATGCTGAGGGATGTCTGCTTGGTTTACTTACTGTGTTCTTTGCTGTGCAGAAGCTTTTTAGTTTGATCAGGTCCCAGTAGTGTATTTTTGATGTTGCTCCCAGTAGTGTATTTTTGATGTTGCTTCAATTGCCCGGGAGGTCCTCCTCATAAAATTTTCACCGAGGCTGAGTTTTTCAAGTGTTTTCCCTACACTTTCTTCTGGTGTTTTTATAGTTTCATGTCTTAAGTTTAAATATTTAATCTAGTGAGAGTCTATCTTAGTTAATGGCGACAGATGTGAGTCCAGTTTCAGTCTTCTACAGGTCGCCAGCCAATTAGCCCAGCACCATTTGTTAAATAGGGAATCTTTTCCCCACTCAATGTTTTTAATTGGCTTGTCAAAGTTCAGATAACGGTAAGTAGCTGGGTTCATCCCTTGCTTCTCTATTCTGTTCCACACATCTACCTCTGTTTTTGTGCCAGTACCATGCTGTTTTGATCCCTATGGATTTATAGTATAGTCTGAGGTCTGGTACATGATTGCTTCTACTTTGTTTTTATTTCTGAGTAATGTCTTGGCTATTTGATGTTTTTTCTGATTCCATATATAATGAAGTATTATTTTTTAAAGATCTTTAAAGTATAACAGTGGGGATTTAATAGGGATTGCATTAACATTATACATTGCTTTGGGTAGTATGGACATTTTAACAATGTTGATTCTTTGCAGCCATGAACATGGTATGTTTTTCCATTTGTTAACATTTTCAGCTATTTCTTTTCTTAGAGTTTCATAGTTCCCTTTATAGAGATCTTTCATGTCCTTTGTTAGGTAAACTCCCAAATATTTCATCTTCTTTGGCACTACTGTAAATAGAATAGAGTCCTTGACTGTTTCTTCAGCTTCACTATTGTTGATATATACAAAGGCTACTGATTTATGGGTGTTGATTTTGTAGCCTGAGACACTGCTGTATTCCTTGATCACTTCTAGGAGTTTTGTAGTAGAATCCCTGGTGTTTTTCCATATATACAATCATATCATCTGCAAAGAGTGAAAGTTTAATCTCTTCTGACCCTGTATGGATGCCTTTGATCGCCTTTCCTTCCCTAATCGCGATGGCCAAAATTTCCATTACAATGTTAAAGAGCAATGGAAACAATGGGCAACCTTGCCTGGTTCCTGATCTGAGTGGAAATGATTTCAATTTAATTCCATTCAGTATGATATTGGCTGGGTTTGCTGTAGATGGCCTCTATCAGTTTAAGAAATGTCCCTTCTATTCCAATTTTCTTAAGTGTTCTGATCACGAAGAGGTGCTGGATATTATCAAAAAATTTTTCTGCATCAATTGAGAGAATCATATGGTCTTTGTTTTTTAATTTGTTTAGGTGATGAATTATATTTGTGGATTTACATATGTTGAATCCTTGAGATCCTGGGATAAAACCTACTTGGTCGTGGTGTATAATTTTTTGATGTGTTGCTAGATTCTGTTCGTTAGGATTTTGTTGAATATTTTTGCATCAATATTCATTAGTGATATTGGTCTATATTTTTCTTTTCTTGTTGGGTCTTTTCTTGGTTTAGAGATCAAGGTGATATTTGCTTCATAGAATGTGTTGGGTACTACTTCTTCTATTTCTATATTTTGGAAAAGTTGAGTAATATAGGTACTAGTTCCTTTTTAAAGGTTTGGTAGAATTCTGATGTGAAGCCATCTAGTCCTGGGCTTTTCTTTTTAGGGAGATTTTGTATAGTTGGTGCTATTTCAGAAGTTGATATAGGCCTGTTCAACATTTCCACTTCCTTCTGGCTAAGTCTTGGAAGGTGGTGTGCTTCCAAGTATTGGTCAATTTCCTTTAGATTTTCATATTTCTGAGAATAAAGTTTCTTGTAATATTCATTAGGGATTTTTTTAATTTCTAAGGGGTCTGCTATTTCATTTTTACCATTTCTGATTGATGAAATTAGAGATTTTATTCTTTTATTCATGGTTAGGTTGGCCAAAGGTTTATCTATTTTATTGACCTTTTCAAAAACCAACTTTTTGATTTATTGATCTGTTGTATAATTCTTTTGTTTTCAATTTCGTTTTATTTTGCTCTAATTTTGGTTATTTATTTTCTTCTGCTGGGTTTGGGACTGAAATCTTCTTCCTTTTCCAGTTGCTTGAGATGTCCCATTAAGTTGTTAACTTTCTCTCTTTCCGTTTTCTTGAGGAAGGCTTGCAGTGCTATAAATTTCCCTCTTAGGACTGCCTTTGCAGTATCCCACAGATTCTGATAATTCATGTCTTCATTAGTGTTTTGTTCCAAAAATTTGGTAATTTTCTACTTAATCTTGTCTCTGACCCAGCTATCATTCAGCATAAGGTTATTTAGCTTCCATGTTTTTGTATGACTCTGCAGATTCCTGTTGTTACTGAGTTCAACTTTTATTCCATGATGGTCTGAGGAGATGCATGGAATAATTTTTATTATTTTAAATTTGCTGAGGTTAGACCTGTGACCTAAGATGTGATCGATTTTGGACTATGTTCTGTGGGCAGATGAGAAAAATGTGTATTCAGTTGTGTTAGGTTTAAATGTTCTGTAGATGTCTGTTAAATCCAAATGCTGGATGGTTAAGTTTAAATCTAAAATTTCTTTGCTGAGCTTCTTATTGGAGGATCTATCTAACACTGCCGGAGGAGTGTTAAAATTTCTGAGTATGATGGAGCTGGAAGAAATCACGTTGCTCATGTCAGTTAGAGTATCTCATAAATTGAGGTGCATTCTGGTTGGGTGCATATTAATAATTGAAATCTCATCATATGAGTATTACCCTTAACAAATATGAAGTGACCAACCTTATCCTTGCTTACTTTTGTTGGTTTAAAGTCTGTTGTATCTGCAAATAAAATTGTAACATTTGCTTTTTTCTGCTTTTCATTTGCCTGGCATATAGATGACCATCCCTTCACCCTGAGTCTGTATTTATCTTTTAAGGTAAGATGAAATTCTTGTATGCAGCAGATATCTGGCCTGAGTTTCTGTAGCCAGTCAGCCAATCTGTGCCTTTTTAGTGGACAATTTAAGCCATTCACATTAATTGAGAATATTGATAAGCCTTGTAAAATTTTGGGTATCAAGTTTTTTGAAAGTCCAGTGGACATTTTTAATCCTTTTGCCACTGTGGAAGTTGGAATTTGTCAAAAGTTTCTGAGTGAGTTTACTTTTGTGGTGGAGAATTGCACTGGTCATTATGGAGGATAGGTCTGAGAATATCCGTGAGCTGGTTTAGTTATGGCAAATTTCATCAACACGTGAATGTCATTAATGTATTTAATTTCTTCACCATAAATGAACCTCAGTTTAGCTAGATATAGGATCCTGCATTGAAAGTTATTTTGTTTTAGGAGATTAAAAGTCTATGACCACTCTCTTCTAGCCCAAAAAGTTTCAGCAGAAAGATCTGCAGTCATTCTAATATGCTTCCCCTTGTAGGTTATGGTTTTCTTATGTCTGGCTACTTTCAGAATTTTCTCCTTCATATTAACTTTAGTGAAGTTAATTATGATGTGCCTGGGGGATGTCTTATTTGGGTTGAGTTGTGCTGGAGTTCTGAAACTGTCTGCTGTCTGAATTTCAGAATATCTTGGCATGTCTGGAAAGTTCTCTTTCATAATTTCTTGAAAAAGAGGCTCTGTGTTTTGTGAAGCAATTTTGTTGCCTTCAGGGAGTCCTATAAGGCACATATTAGTTTTCTTCTAATTATCCCAGAGCTCTCTGAGAGAATGATCTGTTTTTACTCTCCATTTCTCTTCCTCTTTGAGTTCATTGCAATGTTCAAAAGCTTCGTCTTCAATGTCAGAACTCTTTTCTTCTGCTTGGTCCATTCTGCTGCTGAGAGATTCTATTGTATTTCTCAGATCTTTGAGGGCTGCAAATTCTTGTGTCAATGTATCAAGTCTTTGGTTATATTTGTCTTTGAATTCATTGAATTCTTGAGAGAACTTTTGAAATGCTCCTCAAATTTCTAATTCCAACTTTGCCTCTATTATATTAATCTTATTTGCAATCAAAATTCTGAATTCAATTTCTGACATCTTAGCCTTCTGTTTATGGATGGGATCTTCAGTTGCATCTGCCACATCCTTCCTTGGGGGTGTTGATCTACTCTGGTTATTCATGTTACCAGAGTTTTTCCACTGTTTCTGCCCCATGCTTATTTTACACCATTTGGCTAGATGAGCAGATAAGGAGAAGTTGGGTTGGAGGCTCCAGGAGTAGTGATTAACTAGCCATTTGCCCAGAGGCTGCAACCAGTGTCTGTACCTTTTCCCCTAGAGCTTTGCCAAGGACCTGTACAATGCTACAGCCTGAGAAACGGGAGCCTGCTTGGTGTGGTGGGCCTAAGTGGCTCTGTCTTATTTTCAGCTGTCTCTGTTCTACCGTGGTAAATCAGTTACTCTGGGTTGAAATCTCAGCTGTGGAGAAATACCTGCAATTAAGTCACCCTTCCCCCCAAAGGCAACAATTGGGAAAGGAAAATCAAACCTTCCCACAACCACACACTCAGGGTACCACTTTGGATAGTCTTCAAGTGATTGGCCCAGTTTGAGAAGTCCAAATCAATTGTCTCAGTCAGCACTGGTTTCAGGTAGGGGAGTTCAAAAGATCTCTGGCAACTAGATAGCAGAGATATGCTGGCAGCTGAAATATGACTTGCTCCAGTGCTACATGAAGTCAGAAGGACCAATCCAGCAAATAAAGGAGTCTGGGAAGGTTCATACCTTCTTCCCCACCGTGCACTTCTGTCACACTCAGTCCCTGGTAACCTCACAGGGCTGTGACTCAGTTTCCCCCAATAAGCAGATGCTCTAGAGGTTTGTACCTGCCTGAGTCAGAGGGAAATCTATATCTCTTCAGCCAGGCCACCACTCTCTGCCACTATCTGTCAGGGGGAGGTGAGGCCTAACAACCTCAGGTGCTTAATGGAGGCTGGGGAGGTTCACTCAGTTCCAGCCTCACCCCTGATTGATGTTGCTGGCAGAACAGAACATCTTCACAGAATTTGTTTCTGTCCCGGCTATATTCCCCTTCAGATCAGATGCTGCTTGAAGTGACAGAAACTGGGACTCAGTTCCGGGCAGCAGCAAGCAGTTAGAGCTCACACTCAACTGTCAGTTCTAGCCTCTGCCTGCCTGCCTTTGTCTCAGGTATGATCCCCTGAGGGCTGGATGCATCTTTATCTCAGTAAAGCAGTCCTCTGGCTCAGCCCTGCCCTGGGAGTCTGCCAGCTCTGCAAATGCGTATTCTAGTCCCCACTCTATGACCAGTAGCTACCACCTTAGGCCTTCCCTTTACTCACAATCCGTTCCATGGTGGCTGCCACCAGAGAAGATGCCTGGCTTCCTCTGGTTGCCCAGAGAGACAGGGCATGTCTGTGCGGAATAGCCCCAGGAGTGTGAGCCTTATTGTTCCCACTACTACTGCTGCTGCTCTGGGCCTCACAGCGCTGCCACTCCTGTATGGTCCCCTGTCAGCTGACCATCCTCTCCTTACTCCCATGCCGCATAATCAGCACAGACCAGCAACAGCCCCTGCCCCATCCACACTTCTCGAGAAAATGCCCTAGAATCTGGACTCTTTGTGGGATAGGTTTCCAGATCTCGAGGGTGAGAGTGGAGGGGAGTGCTGGGAGTTCAGAATTGCAGGTAGGGAATATATACAGTTTTATGCCTGTCAGGAGAGTGCCATGGCACCCTAGTAGGGTAGGAGGTCCAGTTTTCAGAGAGTCTTTCCTGTGGGACAGAATGGGAGGACATTTGAACTCTGCTCGCTTATTTGTATGGAGTTTACTGTGAGCCCTTCTCATGTGGGAGGGGATTCCCATCCACTTGGTGATGGATTTAGTATCTTTTGTTTGTACCCTTAAAGCGGCTGCTCCCCTCACCAGGGTTGATGTGTGTTCTCTCTTGGCTCAGCTCCAAACCATTGACTTGCTAAACTTCTGTCTTTTAACTCTCCTTCTGGATGGGAGCCTCTGTGGAAAGCTGGCTGCAGTCTGCCATCTTGCTTCCTCCACCTGTTTAGGATTTTTAGTGAATGTTTTACCTTTGTTTGAGCTCTCAGTTTTCCTAATAGAAAAAAATCTTTATCTACTTTTAATATAATTTTTGCCAAATATGTAATTCATTATTTACAGTTAGTTTACTAGTTGAAGATCTCTTTTCTCCCTCTATTATTCTTGTTTTATTTAAGAGAAAAAAAGCTATGGCTAGGTGCAGTGCTCATGCCTGTAATCCATGCACTTGGGGAAGCCAAGGTGGGAGGGTCATTTGAGGACAGGGGTTCAATACAAGCCAGGGCAACATAACAAGATGTCATCTCTACAAAACATAATAAAAATTAGCCAGGCGTGGTGGCACTCACCTTTCGCCCCAGTTACTGAGGCAAGAGGATTGCTAAGGATCCCTTGAGCTCCAAAGTTTGACATTATGCCACTTCACTGCAGCCTGGACAACAGAGGGAGAAGTAAGACCCTTTCTCCAAAAAATAAAATTACCAAAAAACAAAAAAACAAAAAAACAGTTGTCTGGATAATTATTGTATTTTTGTAGCTAGTCTGTCTTACCTCTGGCTACTTTTAAGATCTTCCAGGTTTGAGTACTTTGAGGTGTTTTAAAATAGCAATTTAAGCTGAGCATGGTAGAGTGTGCCAGCTACTTAGGAGGCTGAGCAGGGAGGATCGTCTGAGGCTAGGACTTCAAGACCAGCCTGGATGATACAGTGAGACACCAACTCCAAAAAGACGATTAGATGAATAGCAACTTAAATGTTCTACTCAAACATACACAGTGAAATATTTATTCACTGTGGTCCTCTGTTTGCTACTCTGTAGACTTTACACTGACATGGAAGAAGCCATGTTATTTATCTATTAAAATTATTGATCTAATGATTTTCTCATTAGCTTTGTCTAAAAGTTCTTTCTAGTTATTATATTATATAATATACAATTGTTATATTTCCATAAATTCTATTTGTTCATTCTAGTTATTATATTATATATATACAATTGTTATATTTCCATAAATTCTATTTGATGTCTTTTCCAATCTACCAAATGTCTATTTCCTAATCACATGATGAATTTCATATTTTATTTTAAAAAATAAGTTCTTTTATTTAATATTCTACAGGGTGTCCCAAAGGTTGCCATACAAAGAAAAATTAACAGATAGCTATTTATTAGTTTTTATATTTATATATTAATACATGGGGAAATACATTGTATTTTGTAAGTATTTTATAACATTTTGTAATGAGTATTTTGTTAACAAAGGTACATTTAGCTATATTTTCCCATTTCCCTCTCTGTATATATATATGGTGACCTTTGGGACACCCTGTACATGGATTGGTTTATACACCTTTAATTTTTACAAGTGTGATTCTAAAGTTTTTTTGTTGTTGTTTGTGTGTGAACTTATTCTTGATGTGTCTTACCACATGATTTAGGACTAGTTTAATTTATGAGACTATGTGTTTTAAAGTCTTTAAAACTTATCTGTGAGAATTCTTTGAGGACTAGGTTTAAAGATGGACCTTCTACAGAAGATGTCTAGATACTTCTATATAAAACCTGGAGGAATTATTAATTTTTAACTAAAGATTATATGTGGAATTTTCAAGGGCCAAATAGGAAAATTCCTGTTCCCAAACTATATAAGCATAGGGTTATGATTAAAAATTTTCAGGGGAAACATTTCCCCTATTTTTTCCATATTTACTCAGAAGCAAAGCTAAAACACACAAGTGTTCTTTAAAGTGGTAGGTTATTTCTTAGGTCACTGACAGAAGGCTTTATAGTTTTCAGGGCCCTATATATTTGAGGATATATCTGACCTCCAGCTAACTCTAGGCCTTAGCTTTGACCTGTCCTGTTTTCTTCCACCCCTGCAGGCCAAGGGAAATGCCTTAAGGGCAAAAAGCCTCAAGGCTTCCTTGGTAATGTGGACTGGATTTTCTCATAGTTTCTCATCACAGACAAAATATCTTATTTTCCCACTACCTCAGATATTCTTTGCTATAAAAAAATTTCTGTGTGTTTTCTCTTAAGAAAGTTTTTTGTTTGTTTTTTGTTTAAAAATACACAGGTAGAACTCTCTGAGAAATTAAAATACATTTTTTTTTCCTCTCCACAATATTTAGGCTTAGAGTGCTTTGAAGACTGTAATTCTAAGCAGAAGCATGGCCCTGGCTCTATTCTCTGGCTGGTTTTGTTTTTGAGATAGAGTCTCACACTGTCACTTAGGCTACAGTGCAGTGGTGTATTCATAACCTAATGCCACTTTAAACTCTTGGACTTAAGTGATCCTTCTGCCTCAGCCTCCTCAGTAGCTGGGATTACATGTGCACACCTCCGCCATGCCTGGATAATTTTCCTATTATTGGTAGAAATGGGGTCTCATTCTTGTTCAGACTGATCTTGAGCTCCTACCCTCAAGCAGTCCTCCTACTGTGGCCTTCCAGAATACTAGGATTACAGGACTGAGCCTCTATACCCAGGCTATTATCCTCTTTTGGTTCAAAACTGTACTTGGGACACTTATTGCTGATATGTTCTTGGGGAAGTTACTTAAGAACTGCCTCAGTTTCCTCATGAAATTAATAATTGTTCCTACCTTAGGTGATTATTAAAATAATTAAATGAGTTTAATAGAATGGTAATATACACATAGCATGTACTCTCTAAAATGTTAATGGTTTTCATGCTAGGCTAGTTTGTATAGACATTGATTATTAAGTCAGGAAAGGCAGTCTTTGCAAAATTTGTGCCTTTATTTTGAGTTAGAGATGTGAGGATCTTATTAGTAACAAAAGCTATATTATGTTGTCTTGTATTCCCCTCAAATTGGGGGTTTTCACTCTGATTTTCAGTTTGCTTCCCTTAAAATCAAACCATTGATCTTCATGATATTAGGTTGACAGTGCAAAGTTTACGAAAACTTCTTGGTGACAATCACTTGGTTCCTCATTTAAAATGATTTTCTCAAAATCCTTCCTTAAAGATTCTAATTCTGTAGGCCTGTGTTGATATCTAGAACATTTATTTTAATAAGTGACCAGGAAACTGTGGAACTATTAACCTAAGGCATTGAGTACTAGAATAAAATGCAGCATACAACATGTAGTCTATTAATAGTTCTAGTTTCATTTGAAATAAAACAATACCTCAAGAAATTCATCTGCACTTTATTATATTTCATTTTACTATAAAATGGAGATAATTTTGATGGCCCTTTGTCATTAGCCAGTTAAGGACAGATGGGTATAAAATGCCTTTGTTGGCTTTGTGCATTTGGAGAAGCAGTAACAAATACAGTACAGCCAATTTTTGTTTGTTTGTTTGCTGTTGGCTTTTTGATAGAAAAAAAAAAAATCTCTCACTTTGCTGCCCAGGGTGGAATGCAGTGGCCCAATCATAGCTCACCACAACCCCTAACTCCAGGGCTCAAGAGATACTTCTGCTTCAACCTCTCAAAGCTCTGGGATAACAGTCATGAATCACCATGCCCAGTCTTCAAGTGATTTTTTAAGTTACAGTTTTGGCTCGCCTTTTTTTTTCTTTTTTTAAGATATAGAGTCTCATTTTGTTGCCCTTGTTAGAATGCTGTGACATCATAGCTCACAGCAACCCCCAGCTCTTGGGCTTAGGTGATTCTTTTGCCTCAGCCTCCCGAGTAGTTGGGACTACTGCATTGGCTTTCCTTTTGATGTTTGCATTTTCGCTATGTCCTCCAAAAGAAGCCTGCCAGACAAATAACATTTCCTTAAATTTTTTCATGTTATAACCTAAGTTTCTTGTCCAATGTGAGTTTCCCTCACATTATCCCAAACCTTCTTGTATTACCCAAGAAATGCTTTTAAAATAAACATCTTTAAGGACTACACTTGGAATGTAAGCATCATAGGTGAAGGAGTTCATAAATGAGGGCAGGCAGATCAGCTTGAATCTCATATATTGTGGGTGGGTTGAATTCAATATAACTAATGAGGCCTGTCTTACTTTATAAGGATGGCTTTGTGAAAATGTTGATTATGCCAGGTTTCTGCAATTCATAAAGTAGAAATACATCATTTTAGAGATAGTTTTCTTAGTAACTGACAAAAAGATACAAGATTCTGGTTTCTATCTATCATATTTTACTGAGTGTACTTCACCATATTCTTATGAGTTGAAGTTTTCACCATTACTCTTGCACTTTATTTATTTTATTTATAATTTTAAAGCACAAGATACAGATATATTAAGACATTCATTCAAAAACCAATAATAAATATTGCAATTTATATACTTTCAGCCCATTTACTGCACATTATGCACATTTAACTGAAAAATAAATAAGATGATGGGGTTCCTGCCCTTGATACTAATGTAGAAGAACCTCTACCCCCAAACCTCACTAGAATGAGGTAGGAATGGTTTTCAATAAAAAGTTCCTTCTTTCTCCATACATTGCATCAATTCTGATTACTGAGTATAGTCCTATGGTTCATTTGTATCCAGCATTGTGAGTTCTGAGGAAGGAGCAATTAGGTGATAACAATGGGATTTCAGAACGTAATGGACAATATGCCAGGTACTTAGTATCAAGATCTTTGTTTCTATTCACATCTCCATGTACTGTGTGATTTTTTTCCTTGATTTAATTTTAGTACAATTATTGTATCTTCTGTTTAATTTTTTTTATAACTTGCTATAATTAAGCTTTTATTTGGAAGTCATTTTAAAACCACTGCATCGTTGTCATGGAATGGTGGTAATATGTGATTACATTATGTTGTCTTTTGCCACAACACTCTTGTAAATGAAGCATTATCCTCAGAGATTTTCTTGGCTGAAAATGTAAGTAATTAAAAATGTAAACAAATATTATCTGCTACATATGCTGCAATAATAAATACTTCAGTATAATACAAGTTAATGTCTCTTTTGGGATACAGTTTAATCCTGCTACATGTTTTATAAATGGACAAATAAACGAATAAGCACTTAATATCTTATGTACTGTGGCATGCAGATGCCCAGGGCTTTTATATGTTCTCTCTTTGAGTATTTATGCATTTATTAACAGGCATTATCAATAATATTTTAGCATTAGTTGTTGTTTTATAACAAGGCCAGTAATGGAGATATAAAAAACAGAATCAACCACTAGAAATTCCCAAATAACATCCAGTATAACTGGTAGTACAGAAAAATGGATGTTCTTTGACTAGAGCTGTTTAGAGAGAAATTAACTCCTCCTATTTGGAAGGCACTTCAGTGCATCAGAAGCCTAAAAATGTGCATAACCCTTTTATCCACCAATTTATTTTTTGGAAATTATCCAAAAAATCACTTGGAGTGTGTATATAATATTTATCATTATATTACTTCTAATATCAAAATATCATAATAAACTAAGCATATGTCTATAGGGAATTGGTTAAGTAGACTACAGTAAATCTACAAAATATAATAGTTGAGATGTAGAGAAAATGTAATTTATATTACAGCATAAAAGATTTATATTAAATGGACAAATGAAACAAGTAAAAAATAGAGTAAATTAAGGATAATTTTCCAATGACTATTTAGATATGTGAAAAGGACCCCAACAGCCTTTGCCACCAATGACCTCAACAGTCCCTTAAACTCCCTGAAGAGGCCCCTAGTGTTTATCAGTTCTGACCCCAGTAACCTACTCTGCAGAGGATATCATCAGCTTTTACCACGGAGGTAACCAATAGCCATTACTACTGCAGACTCCTTGGAATGGGAGACATTTCTGTGTCCTGTCCCCCTAAGAAAGAGCTGCTATTGCAGCTTCCAAGCATAAGCCATCACACATCCAGTGCTGCATGTTGTCTACACCCTGGAATTGTAGATACTCCATGTACACATATGCTCTAGACCATGGATCTGTGGTTGCTCCATGTGTGTCTGTGCCTCAAACACCAAAGCCACCACAACTTTGGGCTAGCTTACACCCCAGATTTTAGATGTCGCCACTGTGTCTGTGCCCATGCTCTAGACCCTGGCTCCACAGAAACTTTTCAACACTACACATTGCAGACAACAGAGCTATCACTGCCTCTGGGCCATTATATCCCAGACTCTGATGCTGTGGTTGCTCCACACAAACCTACCCTTCTGGAGCCGAGCTATGTCCACTTCATTATAGCCTATGTCTAGAACAGGGAAGGCACTTTCACAGTGGGACCTCCCATGCCCTGTATTTCAGGTCTGGATCTCTTTGTTCACCTATACTTTGCACCCTACACTCCAACTGTCCCACAAGAATCCATCCCTCACAGTTTCACCAATATTGCAGTGGGGATGCTTGCTTCCTAGGCATTGGTATCTCTGCCACCAAGTACCCAGGAACTGCAGTCCCTCTACATGAGTCTTAACTCAAGATGCTGGCTCTATAGCTCCTCCACAGGCATTGCACATCAAAGTAAGCATGCCTGTAAATTGGAACATGTGCCAAGAAGGATCTCCTTGGTCATGACTCCCACCATGGGGAAAACAAAAATAATAGGAGGATCCCAGCAGCTTTGCCAACAAAGCCCTCAAAAGCCCTCACAGGTATTATAGATAACCAAAACGTGGGTACTGAGGATCCCTGCCATCTTCACTGTTACTAATGTCTGCTAATGGAGTACCATGGAGACTATGCTTGATCCCTAACCAAAGCCTGAGCCACCACAGCACACCCAGATGGTGCCCTCACATCTACCCATAACTGAAAGTCTTTTCCAAATGAAACAAGTCCAGAGTTTGAAAGATTTGACTGCTCCTTCAAATGTGTAGACATGTATGCAAGGTGTTAAGAAACACAAAATAATCAAGGAAACATGACACCACAAAAGAGCTACAATAATATCCTACTAACTGTAAAGAAATAGAAGTTATACATTACCAGAAAAAGAATTCAAAATAATTACTTTATGAAAGCTCAACAGTGTACTAGAAAACAGACAATTTGAAAAATTCAGAAAAGTACTACATGAAGCAAATGACAAAGTCAACAAAGGAATAGAAATACATCCTGAAATATAAATTCTGGACCTAAGGATTATAATCAGTGAAAAAAAAAAAAAAATACAGCCAGGCATGGTGGCTCACTCCTGTAATCTTAACACTCTGGGAGGCCGAGGTGGGTAGATTGCTTGAGCTCATGGGTTTGAGACCAGCCTGAGCCAAAGCAAGACCTCATATCTAAAAATAGCTGGGCATTGTGGTGGGTGCAAGTAGTCCCAGCTACTCAGGAGGCTGAGACAAAAGAATCACTTGAGCCCAAGAGTTTGAGGTTGCTGTGAGCTATGATGCCACAGTACTCTACTGATGGTTACTTTACAAAGTAAACCTCTGTATCAAAATAAATAAGTAAATAAATAAATAAACAAATAGGTTCAGTGCCCACAGCTCAGTGAGTAGGGCTCCAGCCATATACACTGAGGCTGGTGGGCTTGAGCCTAGCCTGGGCCTGCTAAACAACAGTGACAACTGCAACCAAAAATAGGTTGGTATTGTGGCAGGGACCCAGATGCTTGGGTCAAGAGGCAAGAGAATTACTTAAGCCCAAGAGTTTGATGTTGCTGTGAGCTGTGACACCACAGAACTCTACCGAGGGTGACATAGTGACACTTGTCTCAAAAAATAATAAAATGAAATAAAATAAAATAAAATAAAATAAAAGGAAAAGAAAAGAAAAATGCAATAGATAGTGTCACAGCCCACCACTGCCACCACTTGTCAGGGCCTGGGACTGGCCAGGTCTCAGGCCCAGCTTATCTAGGTTCTGGAATCAGACTGCTAAACTACCTTACTCAGGAACAATTTCTCTTAGGTTCCTGAGGGCTTTACTTTAGCTGACCCGAGAGAGAGTCTTAGAGAAGGTAAAGTGGTCTTCTTAGAAAAATAGATCTTAGTCTTTAGAGCTTAGTGATCTTCAGCAGAGAGAGACCATGCTGGTATTCTGCAGGCAGGAGAGAAGACAAAGTCAGAGTAAGTGGGTCCATGATAGAATGTGCATGCTTCCGACTGCCAGCTTAATATAAGGCTGATCTCTTGCCTCTCAATTCCACAGTGTAGAGACTGCCAATTCACCAATGCTCTCATCTCATGAGCTCTTATGCTTGTTAGGAGAGCTAAATTCCTCTCCATGCCCTTTTCACCAAGGTGTTCCATTATTGAGCTATACAGGTATTTCTTATAACTCTCACTCCTCCTAGCCATGGGCTATACAGGCTGCTACAAGATAATATGAACAAAAAACTTTATTAAGCTGAATTAAGTATCAGTAAACACAAGGATGGGTCATATGAAATTATCCATTCAAAGGAAGAGAAAATGAAAGCAAACAAACAGAAAAAGTTAAGAAAAACTGTAGAATTTACGGGATATCATCAATGGGCCCAAGATACAGATGATAGGATTCAAAAAGTAAAAAAAAAAAAGAAAAAAGAAAAAAGTGGAAGCTTATTTAAAAAACTAATGGCTGAAAATTTCCCAAATCTGGCAAGAGATAAGGATATCTAGGCACATGAAGTTCAAAAATCCAAAAACATACTCAACACAAAGAAGTCTTTAGTAAGACACAGTATAATTAAACTATCAAAAATCAAAGATGAAGAGAATTTTGAAAGCAGCAAGAGAAAATGGACTCATCTCATACAAGGGAATATACACTAATCTATCTGTGGATTTTTCATAATAAACCTTGCAGCCCAGAAGAGAGTTGGGTCATATATTAAAAGTCTTAAAAAAAAAGAAAAGAAATGCCAATCAAGAATATTTTAGCTGGCAATCAAGAATACTTTACTCCAGAAATAAAGGAGACAGAAAGACTTTCCCAACTAAAGATGAAGGAGATAATCATCACTTGGCCTGCATTACAAGAAATGCTAAAAGGAATTTTTCAAATGAAATAAAAAGATGCTCAAAAAAGTGAAAACATATGAAAATATAAAAATAACTCATAAATCAAATATATATTGATATATTTGTGTATATATACAAACATAATCAAATTCAGAATATTGTAAAACTGTAATAATGATGCATAAATTATATTTAACTTGAGTGTAAAGGTTAAAAAACAAAAATATGAAAAATAATAGCTATAATAACTTGTTAATGGATACAAAATATAAGAAATGTAAATGGTGACAACAAAATTATAAACTGTGTGTGGGGGCAGTAAAGGGTAGTGTTTTGTACGCAATTGAATTTAAGTTGTTGTCAGCTAAAACAGACTGTTGTAAATATAAGGAGGTTTATGTAAGCCACATGGCAGCTACAAAGCCAAAACTTACAGTAGAAACACAGAAGATAGAAAGAAAGGAACCAAAGCTTACCAGGACAGCAAAAATCAAATTGCAATTAAACTTTTTTTCTTTCTGGGCACTCACCAAAAATTCATTCATGGCAATATAGGCTTTTTCGGGACTGTATCTCCAAACTCTTCTATCTTGAATGAGTTCTAAACCTGCTTCCACATTTTAAAATAATTATTACAATAGTACCTCCACTTCTTGGTACCATTTTTGTTTGTTTGTTTGTGCTAGTCCATTCAGACTTCCATTGAAAAATACAAACTGAATAGCATATATGGAAATTACGGAAATTTGTTTCTGCTTTTACGGAAATTTGTTTCTGCTAATTCTAGAGGCTGGGAAGTCTAAGACCAAGATATCTAGTGAAGGTCTACTTTCTATTTCATAGAGATGACACATTTAAGATGACACATATTCCTCACATGGTAGAAAAGGTTAAGGTGTCTCTCTTAAGCCTCTTTTATAAGAGCATTAATCTTACATATGAGAGTCCTGCTCTTATAAACTAATCACCTCCCAAAGGCAATATCTCCTAATACTGCCTGTTAAGGGTGATAAGAAAGACCTGAGTATAAGTTGAAAACACGTGAGTAGTAACAACAAAGTTCCTTTCCCTTCATACCTTGGGTGTATCAAGGGAGGCCTGGTAGCCTAGACCAATACTTGTTCCCTGCAGTAATAATGAGCCCTTCTATCCAGGTGTTATCATTGGTGGAGTGAAAAACTGATAATTCTACCTGATGTATCAAGGCTGCTCATCCCCTGCAAAATCATTGTCATAAGAAGCCTGCTTCATCAAGGCTGCTCATCCCCTGCAAAATCATTGTCATAAGAAGCCTGATAAAACAGAAGGTTTAAATAAGATTTAGAGTCTTATAAAATAATTCACAAAGCGTTCAGCTTTCAAGTGAATGTTATTCATCTTACAAATAATCAAGAAGATGTCAACTTGAATAATAAAGAAAGACAATTGTGTTAATGAACACTGAGATGAGACAGATATTAGAATGACCCAATAATGAGTTTTAAGCAGCTAACAAAAAATACTCAAGTTAGCAATTATGAACGCGATTGAAACAAATGAAAAAATAGAAAGTCTCATCAAAGACGTGAAAGACTCAAAAGATAAAATAATATCTTTCCAAACATAATGAAATAGGTAGCTTAAAAGTAAAAAGGATGGAAAAAGATAGACCATGTAAACTTTAATCCTAATAAAACAGAAGAAGCTGTATTACTCTCAGACATAGTTGATCACAGAACAAAGCAAATTATCTGGGAAACATAAACATGATTTTATAACAAGTAAAGGATCTATCCACCAGGAAACGTAGTATTCCTAAATGCGAATGCTCCAGACAACAAAACTGCAGTCTGTGTGAAGCAAGAAGTGATAAAACCAAAAGGAGAAGTAGCCAAATTCATAACTATAGAATTATAATTATGAGATTTCATTATTCCTCTCTCAACAAATAACAGAAAAGTGAGAGAAAAAAAGTAAGTGAAGATATAGAAGAATTCAATAATACCACTAACCAATAGGGTCTAATTCTTATTTGTGGAATGTTTTCATTCAACAATGGCAGAATATACACTTTTTTTTCAAGTGTCCCCAACACATATACAAAATAGGCCATATTTTTAGCCTAAATTTTAAAAAAAGAACTTCAACAATTAATAAAGAACAACAACAAAAGGATGTCTATCTACTACCACTCATTTTATCCCACAAAATATTAGAAGCTCAAGACAAAGAAAAGGAATAACAGTTCTACATATTGGAAAGAAAGACAGAAGCATATTTACAGATGACATGATAGCTTATATAGAAAAATCCAAGAAATCTGCAAAAAAAAAAAGCAAAACTCCTGTGACTAATAACTTAGTTTAGCAAGGTTACAAGATATGAGGTCAACACTTGAAAATTGATTATACTTCTATATACTAAGAATATAAGGAAATTGAAATTAAAATTGTATATTATTTACAATTGCCCTAGAGAAAATAAAATATTTAGGTATAAATACATATATAGATCAAAAATATCTGGATTTGTGTGCCAGTAATTAGAAAGCTGATGAAAGAAATTAAAGAACATTTAAATAAATGGAGCCACTACATGTTTATGGTTTGAGCCATCCAATCCATAAACAAGACAGTTAGAGTGTAAACTCTCCAAATTGCTCCATGTTCTATGCTATTCCTATCATCATGTCAGTAACAGTTTTTGCAGATATAGATAAACTTACCGTAAAGTTAATATGAAAAGGCATAGCAAAAGAATATGTAAAACAATATGGAAAAAGATGAATAAAATGAGATGAATCATACAAAATGATATTAAGACTACATATATCTTTATATATTAACACTGTAATCAAGACATTCTGGTATTGGTAGATGGATAGACACATAAATCAATGGAATAGAATGGAGAACTCAGAAAAATGCACACAGATATACCCAACTAATTTTGACCAAAGTGCAAAAGCAATTCAATTGAATGAAGAATGGTACCCATTTCAACATTTGATGCTGGAGCAATTGAAAATCAAGAATATTTTAGCTGGCAATCCATGGACAAAAACACCCTAATTATTGTCCTAAACTTTAAATTGTACTGGCATGAGGATGGGGGAAGAGATCAACTGATCTGAGTTGAGAGTTCATAAACATAAAGTTTAATAAAGACAAAAAACATGACAGTGGGAAAATGTTAGCCTTTTCAAAAAGTGGTGCTGGGACAATTGGAGATCCACATGCAATTAATTAATTTTTATTTTACAGCATATGCCAAAATTGGATTTTAGACCTAAATGTAAGAGGGGAAACTATGAGACTTCTAAAAAAAAAAAAGCAGAAAAATTATTGTAATAATTTTGGGTTAGCAAAGTATCCCTAGACATGACACTAAAAACAAGATAAATACAAGAAAAGAATGATATATTGAATGTTACCAAAGTGAAAAACTGTGCATCAAAAGATATGATTAAGGGGGGGAAAAAAGTCAGGATCTAGAGGGCGAGGCAAAATTTTATCACTTTGATAAAATACTATCGATAAAAGATAAAATTTGTATGTTGGACTTCATAAAAATTAAAAGATTGCTCTCTGAAAGACTCTGCTAGGAGAATGAGAAAACAATTGAAGACTGGAAGTAAATATTCACAAAGTATTCTTGATACTATAAAGTTTTACAAAATATTTACCAAATAATCTTGAAATGTTGGCTATCACACTGTAAAATTTTATAATGAACATTTTACAGATAAGGATACAATTAGCTACAATCTCTCATTTTCCCTCTGTATGACAACTTTAGGGACAACTTTTGGGACATCCTGTATTTTGGCAATTTCTTACAAAATTAAACATGCAATTACCATGAGACTGAAAAAGCATAGTCTTGTGCATTTATTCCAGAGAAATAAAAACATCTGTTCACAAAAGCACCTATAAATGAAAATTCATAGCAATTTTATTCATATAAGCCCCAGACTGAAAGCTACCCATGTGTCCTTCAATGGGTAAATGGATGAACTGAGGTATTTATATAGCATGGAATATTACCCAGTGATAAAAAGTGATAAACTACAGATACATACAACAATAGAGATGAGTCTCTGGGATATCATACTGAGTAAAAAGGGAAGTTCTGAAAGGTTTATAGCATATGACTCCATTTTACTACAGTTTACTAAATTAAAATTTTCAGAAACAGAGAACAAATTTATGATTGCCTAGGGTTAGGGAATGGTGGGAGGGGGAGGGGAATTTTGTATGATTATAAAAGATTAATGCAAGGGATCAACTTTGCATCCTTGTGGTGAAGAATCTATTCTGCATCTTGACTATGGTGCTTGATACACAAACTTACACATATGATGAAACTGTACAGAACTAAACACAGATACGTACAACCAATTGAAAGATAAATGAATATAACTGGAACTAGGGAAATATGAATGAGGTAGGTTGTATCAATGTCAGTATTCTAGCTGTGATGCTATAATATCATTTTGTAAAATGTTACCATTGGGCAACGGGTACAAGAAATCTCCTAGTATTATTTCTGACAACTGCACGTGAATTTACAGTTACCTCCAGATAGAAATTTAGATAAAAAAGAAGTATAACAAAATCAATGGGGGTTTATTCCATAGTGCAAATCTGGTCAATACCATATTCAAAAATTATTCAATGTAATCCCCCAGGTTAAAGAAGAAAAATAACATGATCAAATCAATTGAGGGAGAAAAAGCATTTATCAAAATCCATCAGCTATTCATATAAAACCTCTCAATAAACAATAGATAAGAACTTCATAAAATCGATAAGAGGCATCTAAAAATTCCTACAGCTAACATACTGAATGAGGAAAGACAAAAGGCTTTTCTCCTATAATTGTAAACAAGTCAAGGACGTCCAGTTTTTCACTATTTCTGTTTACTGTTGTATTAGAGGTTCTAACTTGTGAGATAAGGTGAGAAAAAATAAAAAGAAATTAAAGACATCCAAAATTTAAAGAGAGCTAAGTGAAACTGACTTTATTTGCTAATGAAGTTATCTGGTATACAGAAAATGCCAAGGAATCCAAAGAATGGGAGAAAATTTGGCAAGTGATATGTCTGAAAAATAATTGTATCTAGAATATGTAAAGAATTCTTACAGCCCAATTCAAAGAAAATCACTCAAGTTTTAAAAAGGCAAAAGATAACAATCATTATACCAAAGAAAGCACATGCAAGGCAAACATTCCATTAAAACATGCTCTACATCACTAGTCCTTAGATGAATGTAAAGTAAAGCCACAATGAGAGACCCTTACATATCCACTGGAATGGCTGCAATCAAAGTGACATATAACACCAAGTGATAGCAAAGAGTGAAGAAACTAAATGTTCATTGCAGCCCAATTCACAATCGCTAGGTCATGGAAGAAGCCCAAGTGCCCATCGACCCATGAATGGATCAATAAATTGTGGTATATGTACACCATGGAATACTATACAGCCACAAAGAAAGATGGAGACCTTGCCTCCTTCATATTTACATGGATGGAGCTGGAAAATGTCCTCCTTAGCAAAGTGTCTCAAAATGGAAGAAAAAGTATCCAATGTACTCAACACTATTATGAAACTAATTGTTAGCTATCTTAGGAAAGCTACAATTCAAATGGAGCCCTAGACTAAGGGGAAAGGGGAGGGAGGAGGGGAGGGGGAGGATAGGTGAAGAGAATGATATTGTGGGGATCATGCCTATAATTTATCCTATTTGGGTACAGGTGAATTTGTCTAAAGGTTGAATATAAATGTCTTAATGTAACAATTATGAGAAAGACATGATGGCTATGTTAGCCACTTGGATGAGAGTTTTCCAAACTGCATATAGAAGTAACACACTGTATCCTATGAGAGAATTAATGTACACAATTATGATCTAATAAAAAATAAATTAAAAAAAAAAAAAGAAACCAGAACGCTTATGCATTGCTGGTGGGAATGTAGAACATTCCAGGCACATTAGAAAACCTTGTGGCAGTTCCTTAGAAAGGTAAACTTATCATGAATCAGAAATTCTTTTCCTAGGAATTTACTCAAGAGAAATCAAAACATATTTTTACCCAAAGGTGTATACACAAATGTTCACAACATTATTCACAATACTGAAAGTATAGAAACAACTAAAAAATCCACTAATTGGTAAATGGATGAATAAAATGTGGTATGTCCATACAATACAATGAAAAATCTTGATGCAAGACTACTATAAATCATAATATATAAATGTTGTTATATTAATATTATAAATATTATATGATTCCAATTATCTAAAATGTCTGGAAAAGACATTTATAGAGAAAAAACAAATCATTGCTTGGCTAGGACTTGGGCATTAAATGTAAAAGGGCACAAGGGAACTTTTGCATGGAAAAATGTTTTTTTCAGTTGACGATTTTTTGTTGTTTTTAGGTTAACTGAGGGTATAAATTTAGGCTATACTGTTTGCATTTGTTAGATAAAGTCCCTCTTATAATTGTGTCCCACTCCCAACAAGTGTGCCATATACCGTGACCCCCCATTCCCTCCCCTCCTCCCCTCTTCTTACTCCTTGGATCCCTCACCCCCCACCTTGAATTGATTTGAGGTTTTCTCTTGTTTGGGTATGTATTAGGTCATGGTGATGTTTGTACATCTATATAAACAATGTACCAACATTTAAATTTTGCATTTATAATGGGCAACTATTAAGGCATACAAGGAATTTATCTCAATAAATCTGTTAAAATAAGCACTGTAGCCCTTATTTTATTTAAAGTTATGTAAAATATAGCAAGTAATCATTTCATCCAACGTCTTATTGAGCGTGGGGGGCTGTGGGTATGTGCCCTGAAATGGAACAGTGTGCTGTCCAGGTTGGGTTCCTGCCTTGCTCTCTGAGCTGCAGGGTAGGGCTCCAGCCACCCAGAGCCCTGAACTGGAATAAACAGGTTGAAAAAGGAATGAATGAATATATACAAAGTATTGTTAAATAAAAATCTATTCAGTAGATGATAATCATCCATGTGTACAATAAATAATATGGTACAAGAATGCTCAGTGAGGGGCGGTGCCTATAGCTCACATAGCTCAAAGGAGTAGGGTGCTGTCCTCATATGCCAGACGTGGTGGGTTCAAACCCAGCCCCAGCCAAAAATTGCCAAAAAAAAAAGAAAGAAAAAAGAATGCTCAGTGAGTCCAGTATGTTTATTATCATTTTTGAACTGCCTAGTAGTAGAAGGAATGACTTATAATTTTCACTTTGCAAACATTTTTAATCCTTTATTTAACCAGTGAGCACTACTACTGCCATCACTCACTGATTGACTGAAAATTTAGTAAATAATTAGTTTGTTTTTATTAATTTTTTAAAAAATGTGTGCATAGCTCACATTTATTTCAATGTTTAATATTTGAAGCATTTTGTATCTTTATTTAGAAGTTTGGTGATGTTTTTGTAGGAACTTAACTTTGATTCGTATCAATTAGCTTACATAAAATTGTTTTCATCATATGTTATTTCCTTTAAAGGCTCAGTTTCTCAGAACCTATCCATCTGAAGTGAGGACTTACTGTGTACAGTAGAGAAAAACCGAAGTCCTTCACCCTACACTTTTGTGATCCAGAATTGTGAGAACTACTCGTTCATTCATTTTGCTCTGTTTCCTATATTGTGGGATGCACATTGTTTATGTCATTTAAATCAACAGATTGACATGAAAAATGAATACATGCAGTGAAATTTAATTATTAGAAAACTTAAATTTGTGTTCTTTTTTTTCAGGCTACATTTTAGTACAGCCATAGATTTCATCATTTTTAGAAACACAGTTCACATTCAAGTTTTTCCTGATGCTTCTCTAGTTCTTTGAGCAGGTGAACACGCAGATGTCTAGCTATCTTTATCCGGAAACATTTGTTTAATGTCAACCTGTCTGCATGTATTATAAATATTCAATTTACTCATTTCATACTTTCCATTCTTGTAGGGTAAAAAAATGCCATAACAAGACTTCCTCATGCAATATTCTAAAATCATAAATTAAAGGATGTCTCAATAATGCTGTAGCACTAACAGATGGACAATGAGAGCAACACAATGAGCCAGAAGAAGCACTGAAATCAAAGACACTTGAGTGTAACTAGAATTGAATCCTGTTTTCTGGTCGTTAATAGCCACCTCCTTTTGCTCCTTTTCTCCGTAAGTTAATGCACATACTTTTAATTTCAGATCATCACATAAAAGCTCTTTTTATGTGTGGCTTACCTGCACCTCCTGGCATGCAGAACTTGTTAAACATATGTGGTCTTTGACCTCTAAAAGCATATAGTTTAAGACAAGTAACACATATGTGAAAGACATATGAACTGTTAGATACATATGATTCTAATATTATGTTTTAGTTCCTAAATGATGCCTTAAATATTTACATTTTATTAATATTTTATAGAAATGACTGAGCCATTTCATTTCATGTAAATCTGTGCTCACTTTTATAATTCCATGGCAGGATTTTTCTGTGAGGTACAAAGAAAAGTCAGGGATATCCAAAGATTTTATATTAACAATTAGGTTTCCTTCTTTCTGTTTTCTTTCTTTCTCTCATTCTTTTTTTTTTGGGGGGGGGTAGTTACATTTGTTTTGAAGTATTGTTTTTATAGGTTTTTTGGCGGGAAGGCCAGGGGAGTGTATTTTAATCTTAGAGAAGAGGGCCGATCAGAGTTAACAGCCCTGCCGAATTCCCAGGTGTCTCCAATATTGTTGGAAGTTTCTTTCCTGAATATATCGGATTCAAGCAGTAAATCACTTAAAAGAGGAGGAAAGGAAAAAATAGCCTAGTGGGATAGAAGAGTAAGTACTCATTCCCTAATCATCTTCTCCACTGCAGGAAAAAAAGAAAAAAAAAAAGGCAAATGCTGCCTGTCTTAGGAATAAAGCCTCATATAAGTGAAGTATTGTGATGAAAGGAACATATGTTAAACATGTAGATTACGCTCTCTCCAGTTCTGCAGTTGTAAAACCAATTGATGCTTATAGAGTTATAGAAATCTCAGCTGACATCCATGATTGCTATTCCAAAGCATAAGAAAGGAAAGAAGGGCATTATACGTCAGAAAAAAAAAGTTTTAATTAATTGTAAATGAAAGACAATGGAGAAATACACTAATGGAATGCACTAAGTTATTTTTATCATGTTTATTCAATGACACAAATGCTTAGGTCAAGTTAAGAAAGAGAGGCTAAAACACTATCATAAAAGCACCTCATATTCGTATACCACTTCTTGAAACAGATTAGACGTTTGATTTTAAAAGGGGTGACCTATTTTCTTAATCAACAGGAAGAATTTCTGAAGGAGGTAGTCTTTCTCTCCTTATTAATTCAAAATTGCTACATTTTTTCACCACATATCAGACATTAACTCTCCTGTACTTCATTCTCCCCCCTCCTTTTTTGCTCTGTGGATGATAAGGGATACCAAATCAATAGCCGTGGAGAGGAAACAGATAGAACATTCCCACAGATGCTGGAGACAGAGTATAGAAGCAACAATTCATTTTTCTGTCGCAGTTTAGATTGTGTTTATACCACCTGCTATGCCTGTGGGAATGGAATCTATAGTAGTGTCTTTAGACACAACCTTCCTCTGAGTGACTTTCCCTTTTCTATTTAGTGTGATAGGTTTTTTTTATTTTTTATTTTTCTGAGAGAAGTAGCCCATGGCACTCAGCTGAAGAGATGAGACTTCAATGAGATATAGGAGACAAAGAGTGACAAATTAAAATGACAAGGCTGTCTTATAAGATTGTGATCTAGTGAAATGAAGTATTTCTGGCCCAGTCAATGTAGACAGCATTATGCTATGTGGTAATAGATTGCAAGACCTGGGCAGCCTGTATATGTCTTTGAGATAACTGAGTTTGGCACTATCAACACTTTTTCAAATGGGGTCTTTCCTGGTTTTGGAAAATATGAGTACAGACAAAAGTTTTCATGTAAGTCAAGTGTGTAGGGATACTTTAGTTTTCCTTCAAAACATCTGTTTTTTTAAAAAGATATTTTAATAATATGTTAGTTGGCATGAAATTAATCCAAGGAGAAGCCTTGAAATAGATCAGTGCCCTCAAAGTGATGGTGAACTTTGGCACTGTGTCTTCTTGGATGTTTTGTTACATCTGTTACCTCACATCTGTGAGGTAGGTGACTACACACTCACTCCGGAGCTTTGGTCCTGTCTGCTGGACTTCCCCAGCTGTTGTTAGCACCATCCTGCCAAGTTCAACATACATTGAATATAATTATAGACTTGTTTTAAAAAATCAGTGGAAATACATTTACATATTATCACGCAAAAGTTTAGGTTAAGTTTAACCTCTATTTAGCTGCTTAGTAGCAAATGGGGGACGGGCGAGTAGAGGATCTAAGGATACTAGACTAGGAGAAAACATGGAGTCATCTCTGATATGTTCTTTTTCATCCCCTACATGTAACTTGGTAAGTCGTTGAGTCTTATGCAGATAATTGCTTCTTTTCAATCTAATCAATTTTTCCCCTTTCTGATCCTACTGCCTCCCTCCAGACCGTTATTTCTTTCTCAAATAAAAAGTATCATTCATTCAGGTTCTCTAATCACGTTATAAAATACTTTGGAACACTGAAGAATACATAAGAGCAATGTCATTTCCCTTTCCTTAACCCGCTGGTGTCAGATATTTAGCTGTTTCTAGTTTATTGATACAATCACTATGAAAGCTAGAGAAATATGTGTTTCTTTCAGAGCTGTATGAAGCTGTAGTAATGGCCAATGATTATACTTGTGTTTTTACTCAAATGTCATTCTCTCTAGTTAGAGTGTACTTTTTTTCATATATAGCATAAAGAGTATTTGAGATTTCTGTTTTCCAAAACTTAAGCTGAAAGTTTATAAAATTAGTAAAAAATTTGAATAAATTAAAGATATTAAACCAAATCAACCCAGAAGTCTAAGACTCCCCCGGATTCAGGAATCTTAGGGTACCTTTTCATGCTCATCCTTAGGAATGGCTTTGTATTAAAAGCCCTTTGTATGCAAACTTGTTTGAGTGGAGCAGTGTTTTGTAATTCAGGAAAAAAAGGAAAGGTAAAGGCAGAATTATCATTTTTGGTAACAAACAAGTCCCTTAGCTGAGTCAGGAAAATTTCAATACATATTACCTTAATAGGAAGAAATAGAAACTACCTTTGAAAGTTCTTATCTTCACCCTACTATCTGAGTTTTTAAAAATATAGACTATTAACTTGGTTTTCATTGTTTCTTATTTTTCCGATGTGTTAAGTAGAATAAAATAAAGGATAAATCATAAAATATAAGAAAATTTAAACACACAAAATTCAATCTAGATCCA
Source organism: Otolemur garnettii (assembly GCF_000181295.1). Classification (NCBI taxonomy): domain Eukaryota; kingdom Metazoa; phylum Chordata; class Mammalia; order Primates; family Galagidae; genus Otolemur; species Otolemur garnettii. Next base: position 2,372,868 of record NW_003852485.1, on the reverse strand, counting down.
TGTAGGTAAGAATCAATACATATAATCTATCTTTGGTAAAGTTAGTGTAATTACACGTAAATTATATATTGTTTAATGTATACATTTTTTCTAGTACCAGTGGGAGAAAAAAGTAAATTACTTCAACATCAAAGGTGATACCATAAAAATGAGCTCAATGACTGTCTTAGTAGGCTCAAATGGATTTAAGATGAACAAACAATTGTAATAAATTGAATTAATTAGATTGGGATTAAGTGTGCAAGTAGTCTATTTTCTGAAATCATACACAATAACTTCGTCAAGAAGTGCTGGTGTATAATTGCCTGAAGTCAGAGGATAAAAAAGAGAAAAAGCTGAAAATCCATTATGTTAGTGTTAACAGTCTAACTAAACTAATTAACTGCTATCTGAATTTTCACACCTCTATTTCATGATCTTTCTTGCCTCAAACCTCCAAGCCTCAAAAGCAACAAACAAAATCAAGCATTTGAAAGAGAACCATACTAAATATACTGCAAAATGTCCCATTCTGAAAGTCATTTACTCCTATTCCTCCACGTTTCTATGTTTACATTGCTTGATATCTTTTCATACAGACTCTCTCTACAAACTTATGTATTAATCAGTTATGTGCAAACAAAATAATAAAATATTTTATACAGCTATCAACCTATCTTATTTGTATTATGTGCATAACTACTTTTAATTTAGTATGAAGAGAATGCCTAGAAGAGATATTCTAGAAGAGCTTGAAAGATCTGCAAATACAACTTTTCAAATAATTAAATAAAAATTTCCCATCAAATATTGGTACCCAAGCCTCCATATCTGTTACAAAGCATTATAAATGCATAAAAGGCTTTATTTAGTTTCTATCTGGATTTTAATACATTGATCTCTCAATTGTAGCCAGAATCAATTTATTTACATAGCTTCTAACTTGTAATCTGCTCATTTTTAGTTGATTTTTAAAGAAAAGACATAAAAAGAAACAAATTTTCCTCATTAAGAATGTATACCTAAGTAAGTAGAAAAATGACCATTAGCTAGGGAAAAAGAAAGCCAAACTTGTTACACTGAAAAATAAAAATCTGTAGTATTTGACTATTTTTGTCTTGCAAATGGTTATTTAATATGGCTTAAGTAGATTTTATTCTGGTTTAAATCAGCATTTCTCATTCTTCTATATTCCAGTTAATGGAGACATTATAATATAATGAAAGAACTCCCAAAAGCCTCACAATTTTTATTACCATTTTAATATGTCAAGATGCCAACTATACCTTTGAAAATTTGAAAAGCATATCCTGTAATATATTTTGATCTCAAAGTAACGGTCTCCTACATCACTATAATAAATTATAGTTGATTGAAGATATAATTATTCTCATAGCATATTGTATTATTCTCTTCTAGAAGATATTCTGATATTACTCAACAATTACTTTAATAAAGATGGGTTTTATTGTGATTTACTTTTAATAATGTAATTTAGTTCAATTTCATTTACAAGAAAAAGAAGGGATATTCCTAATAATATTTTATATTTCAACAAATACATTAACATTACAATTATCTTATATATTTATATCATGTAAATATCATAATAAAGTTATAGTATTTTACATTGTTTAGTGTTTTTAAAACAGTTCACAGAATTATAGATAAAACAAATCTATACATAAACAGTTTTTGTACTTTTGTTGTTAAAAATTGTTCTTTCTTCATGGGTTTTCATCCATGATTCATGAATAAAACTGAATCTGAAATTACATAATCAATTTAAATAAATTAGAGACACACAAACTACAAATCATATCATATTCTGAGAGCTGAAGCTATTACTAGTCAGTGTCATATTTATGAACTAAAATTACTGCAGACCATCAGCTGCTTCTATATTGTATTGATACCCCTCTTTTGTGCTCTCTGATGTATAGATTGCCTGGCTAGTTTCTACAGTTGAGTTCTGACTGTGAAGTGGCATTGAAATTCAACAGCACACATTTTCTGTACGTGTCCACCGCTGGTTGTGCAATTGGTGAGAACACATAGCTAAGGAATCCAAGGTCATAAGTTCACTACTGTGTGGACTCACTTGCTTTTTTGTATTGAAGGGTTATGGATCACTCCCCTCAACACAGGTAACTTTTTTGCACATATAGTATGTTATTTGTCACCAGAGAGACCCATGTGATGGTGTTGGGAAGAATCAAAGTAAATTCGTGTGCAGTGCTGGGAAAATCACTTGTAGAGACCAAGTCAATGTCTTCTTTACCCCAGATTCCTGCTGTTCTGTGTTCCCAAATTCTTCCCATTTTCCTTCACCCTTCAGAGAAGGGTATTGATGGGTCTCCTCAAGGCTGAGGAAGAGACCCACTACCTACCAATATTCTGTCATTTTGTTCCAACCGCAGTAATGAAAGGGTGACTCTAACACTCAGAGTCACTGTTACAAATCCTATTCCTCCAGCCATTTTGTATGGATTTTGAGTTTTAATTAATATCATTAAGAAAGCAAAATTTCTCAAATCAAGAGGCATAAACTCTGCAAATATATGAAATTCTCATGCAGTATTAAAGAAATTATTAGAGTCAAAATAAATTTTTCTTCCTAGACATTTATAAAATTATTTTATAATGCTGTTCTTGCTATATCATGATCTAGTTTTTATGGTATAATCTCATATAGTAAAATTTTTTAGAATGTAAGAGATATTTCTTTTTTAATTTAAACAGGAAAGTAAGCAACAATATGAAAGAAAATATTTTATGAAGTTTAGAAGTAATATCCATTCCACTGAATTTCATTTTCTTTCTTTTTTTTTTTTTTTTTGAGACAGAGCCTCAAGCTGTCCCCCTGGGTAGAGTGCCGTGGCATAGCTCACAGTAACCTCCAACTCCTGGGCTCAAGCGAGTCTCCTGCCTCCGCCTCCCAAGTTGCTGGGACCACAGGCACCCGCCACAATGCCTGGCTATTTTTTTTTTTTTTTTTTTTTGGTTGCAGCCATCATTGTTGTTTGACAGGCCTGGCCTGGATTCGAACCCGCCACCTTAGGTGTATGTGGCTGGTGCCTTAGCCACTTGAGCCACAGGTGCCGAGCATCATTTTCTAAAAAATTAATTTTCTGCCTGTATTTATGTACTTCAAGTGCTAATAGACTTTTAGAAAGCAGTCAGTAGTTCTAGAATGCAAGTCTCCAAATAAATAGACTTGTAATAGCTCTGCAAATAATAGTGTGTATAACTAAAGCAGAATAATATTTGCAAATAAAATGTTCAACATCTATGTCATAGTAAATAGTATCAGCCAGGTACATTCATCATAAAATTGTCATGTAAATGTTAAAAGTGATGTCTTGACCCTGTGAGGTAATATCCTTGTGATAATGTTAGGTAGATAGCTAGAAATCCAACTCTCCTGGGGAGAAAGGGCAAGGGCAGGACCCATCTCACTTTACCCCTGTCTCAAGTGATTGCTGGCTCATGGGGAGGAGGGAACACCCTACCAATCTATTAATCAGAACTTAGTGAGCCAACTGCAAAATGATGCAGAAGTCTTTTTACCCCACAGGGCTAGCAACAGGTGCAATAGAGTCTTGAAGGTGACCTTGAATAGCCTTTCAGCTAATTGTCATGCCATTAGCGTAAATCTATATTGTGGTCCACACCCCCAATGGGCTCTCAGAGAAGCTCCTGCGAATTCCACCTGCACAGAAAGGCTCTGATTCCAAGTTGACCTCTGAACTATGAGGTAGGCCCAACCCAGGCAGTATAAAACAGAATCCCCAGCCATAACCAAGGTCTTTTTTTTTTTTTTTTTGCAACAATGGAGGCCCATTCACTATCTATGGTGAGTGTTATCTTGCTCTATAAATATACCTACTTTGACAATCTATCTTTCTCTTCCTCAGCAAACTTTATTTCATGGTTGCCTTAGGGTGTCTGATCATTTTTTGGCCCCAAACACCTCAAGGAGCAGGCATGCAGACAGCTGCCTGTAACCCTGGCATTTTAGGACATGGACAGCTGCCTAGAAACCTGACAGTAATGAAGTATGAAAGGATTTCGCTCACCTCCAAAACTATAAAACAGGTACATTTTTTTACACTAAATAAAGAACTTGTTAAAAAGAAGATAGGAAACACAATAGAAATGTGACCAGATAGGATATTGCTTTAGTAAGGAGAAAAATGCAAAGTAAAATAGCAATAATCTACCTTCAGTAACATGTTACAATATATAAAATGTTCTGTGCAAATATCTCTGCCATCTGACCCCATAATTCCATCCTTGGGTATGTACTCCAGATAAACACTTACTTAGGTTTATAAAAACAAAACACAAAGCCTATAGTATTACATAAATTCCCAAATCCCAATATATACAAACAGTTATTCTAGGAATTCTCACGTATCTTACAATTTACTTTCATATTAGAGTGCTTGCCCATTGGAAAGAGGAAAAGAAAAAGGAAGATGCCACCAATGAAGAAAACAGTATGAAACAAAACAAAATAAACAGAGATAGACTTTACATAGATGGAAGACGAAAATGTGTCATGAGCTGAGACGTTTTACTTGTTCCTTTGAATCCGGAGTTATAAGAAAGACAAAAACTGAGGAGGTGGGAAAGGAAATGTAGAAGTTACAAGAAGAGAAAAGATAGACGCAAACATGTTAATTCTGTTCCATGGAAATCGTTAAGCATGTCGTTTTAAGTCAGTTTTCTTGGAACACCCCCTGACACCAGCGCATTCAGAGGACGGGAGCGGTTAGAGGTCACCTGTGCTTTCCGCAAAGATGCTGCTGGTTCTCCTCCATCACATGTTCCTTCCACACATTTTCTCACAACGATTGTCTCAGATTTTATGAATTCAGAATTTTTTTTGGATAAAGCTATTGATGTGATGGCATGCTCACGTGACTTGGAACACATTTGGTGAACTACTAGAATCTTAAAAGAGTACTTTGGGCATATTGAGCATGATTAGAAAAAGTGCTACTGATTGCCCTACAGCTAAACTCCTTATTAATTTGTACCACGCAATTTCTAGTTTGAAATTCATAGGCATTTAGAAAATTAATCACTCACAGAGAGAGGATAATTCAGGTGGTGAACTTAGTAGTAGGAAGGCCTTTTGGGTATTTACTTTGGACACATTATCCCCAGCAGAGCTGACTGAAAAGCACTCTGAACCATTTGCTGCAAAAATCCTTTCAGAAAGTCAAGTTCAGACATTGGCCTTCATCAGCTTATGGTGAATGAATAAATCTTGCATTTACATAGTCCTTTGCATTTCAGAGACCTAAAGTGCTTTACATTGTACCCCTGATTTAAGTGGGCAGAAGTAGAAATCTCAGGGGCTTGGGACAAAGCAACTTTGATGCTACTAACCACCAAAAAAAAAAAAAGAAAAAAGAGAGAGAGAGAGACTCCACCTGTTCTTCCTCATTGGCAGAAATCAGTGTTGACAGGATAATCTTTCACAGAGAAGCCAACTGTGATATCACAAGCATACGATTATAGGCAAATTTTCTGCCAGGCAGTTATGTGGAAGCTTCAAGCTGAATTCTGTTCTTGGCGATTTCAACTCAATTCTCCGGGGAGTTTTGTAGCATATATCAAAGCACAAAATTGACTTTGCAGCATAAGTGTATGAAATAAAATCTAGTTTCCATAGAAGAAGAAGTAGAATGATTACACTCATATTAAATAAGATTATTTAATAGTTTCATATTTCTTTTACATAACTCAAAGTAACAGAACATAAATTTACTGGGAGTCACAAAACCAGTGTATACCCAACTGGAAACATAGTTCAAAGGTTATTATCTCTAAGTTTTTTTCACAGGGAGCAGAAGCTCAGTTCTAACAAATATAATATACTTGTATACCATAAGTATTTACATATATATCTACACACATATAATACCCCACAATAACAGAGATGCATGTTACTTCACACATACCCACATACATACATGTACACACATCTACATACACATGGGTGGCTTCCAGTAGGATAAAAGCATAAAAATATAAGTGAAACTTGAATTAAACAAATACATATGTATCTTTATTTTTACAAGCAATCTATCTCAGTTGTCTAGAGCAGGTGTCCTCAAACTATGGCCTGGAGGCCACATGCAGCCCGCCTAGGACATTTATCTGGCCTGCCGGGTGTTTTTGCCTCTGCTGCCTGTCCTGCTTAGCAGCCGACTCATCCCGGGGCCCGAGTCCGGACCTCCAATGGTCTGAGGGATAGTGAACTGGCCCCCTGTTTTAAAAGTTTGAGGACCCTTGGTCTAGAAGAAGGTAATATGTATCAGCCACATACATGTTTTAAAGAAAGTTTTGCGTATTATATGACTATATATCCAAACCTGACAACAATTCTCTGAGCAGTCAGTGGCCTATACCTTAAAACATCTATTTTCAAGTCTCTGATTTCTCCTTTGTCTATAACTATATTTTAATATTATAGTTAAAACTAGTCATGTAGTTCCTGACTTTTTTATTGTTGCTGTTGGTGATTATATTGTTCATGAGGCTGTTAGCAAATCAAAACTATCTCCTGAGCAGGGGAAAATGACAAAATATGTCTGTGTTTGCTTTTTGTTGTTGCTGTTTTAAGAAAAATAATTGGAGCTTAAAAACACAACTCCTAATGAGAACCTATATTGGGGAATGTGTGTCAGCGAGAATAGAAACTGATAATTTGCACTAAGCTAGGCAGTTGATTGACATTAGCTGGGATGTATAAAATTCAAGGTGTGTCTGTGTGAGTGTTGACTATTTACTTATTAATAGTTTCTTGACTGCGTATATAACCTCCCAGTCACCAGCTAATTTTATATCTGTTCATATTTGCATATAGGATTGAATAGTGCTGATTTATTTCTGATAATGAGGTGATAGCCAAGTATGGCAAGCTTACTGGTACCACCCTGCTGGTCTTCCTGTCCAACACCTGCTTTTGTGATACCCTCTTAATATTGATTTTTAAAATAAAATAATATGGTCTCCTACTAGTATGGTCTATGTATTTTATAAATAGGTATCCTGGGGAAGGGTCAGTTTTAGAAACAAGTAGGTTATAGGGCTGTTGAACATCTGTGGCCAATTTTGAACAGATTTCTACAGCTTTTCAGCCATAGACACTGCTCTCTGTGGCCAGGTTTGTAAACATCTTTAAATAAGGAAGTGGGTGGGGGGGGGAATAGGATATTTTGTAGCATCCAGAATGACAGGCACACAGCATTATCGTCTTTCATTCCTATTTTTTAAATGCACACATTATTAATTTTCTTAGCAAGTATAGAAGAACAAAAGAAATAATTTAAATGTCTATTACCACCTATTATCTGGGACTACATTAAGGAGGTGCTGGTCAGCCTGGCTTCATTTGTCCTCCAGACGCTGCAGAGATGTGAGGCCAGGCCAATTGGGGTTAAAGCAGGCAGGGAACTGATACAGCTGGGGATCATTAAGAGTGATCAAGGGCAGCCAGGAGAAAAAGTCAGCTGAAAACAAGGCTGAGAGCTCTTCCAGGCAGAGCGGTAGAGTAATGTGCATTCAGGAAACAGCCTAACCCCATCCAGCGAACTTTGTTGATTTAATTAGATTTTGTTTAAAATTCCAGAGTAGGAGCAGCTTGGTCAGCTTTGATGCAAAAATTGGCAGGGGAAAACTGTTGTTAATTTTCAAAAGTCATGTTATTGGAGCATTTAAGACATTTTAAAAAGTTTCATCATGGAAAAAAGATATGTATATATGTGAAATATAGAGAGAGAGATGAATGATACAGTACACAAATGTCTTTTGTGCTGATAAAATATCATCATTCCTTGACCAATTAATACATGTTAATATAATGTATCTTAGAGTGGGAGCCTGCTCTCTGATGCACTTTAATTTGTTGGCATCCCTCCTCTCTCTCTTGTTTTTCTATTCTTCACAATACGTCAAATCCTCGTTTTAGACTCTATTTGGTGAAACCACATCAAGACACACAAACCCTGGTGGTTATCGATATTCTATCCTTCCCTCACTGGGATGTTTTGAGGATCACATTTGATAATACATGCAAAAATGATGTGTTACTAGTAAAGGTATACAAGTGGAAGGTAATCAACTTCATCTACCAAAATTGTTAAGTTTTTGAAGACCAAAAAGTTGACCTTTTTTCATAACTCATATGACAGATTTATCAAAATTAAGGAGGAGTTTCATAAATGTGGAAAAATGAAAAAATAAGCTAGAACTCTGAAGCTTACTTGGCCACCTGAAATAGTGTATTGAGAACTAAAAAGCATATTCATTGTCCTTATGGGCACATGTCTGTGGCAGATGTTGCTGCTGCACCTTCCTCTGTGGCTCTGGGAGTGTAGGGGTGTAACACAAAACAAGAAAAGCAGGTAGACGCTCATCCGGATTGACTCTTGCCCACAAAAACTTAGCCCTGAGGACAACAAAAAATCCAAACCAGTCTGAGTCCCCGGAGGCCCGGTCATTCTCCAAGGTAAGTTAAAACTAAAAAAGATGATGAAGAAAGAGACAAACTCAGTTTATTCCCAGTATTTTTATTGGTTTTTATAGGACCTTGACAGTTTCATTTCTTCTAGAATGTGGCTTTTTGGGAATAGCTTACACTAGTCTTCCTCAAAGTGTGATCCCTGGCTTCACCTGGGAGCTTATTAGAAGTGGAAATTCTTGAGCCCCACCTTAAACCCACAGAATCAGAAACTGCACTTTGGGCTCAATACTGTATAATTTAACAAGCTTCCCAGGTGATTGCAATATCTGTTAAAGTTTTTGAATTACAGACCCACAATGATCTCTTTGGATTGAGAATGCCCATTGTTTAAAGAGAGTCCTAGAACCAGTCTAGTCTCCTGAAATTCTCCTGGCCCAAAGCTTCCCTGTTTCTGTTCTACTGGTGGAAATCTGAGTTACATTACTCAAACTTCCAAGTACTAGAGCATTACTAGAAAGCATTCAAGATTTCTTCCAGTAAGATCTTGGGAAATCAGGTCATGTATAATTCAGGAAGGGTAAGGATCTTCTAAGGAGGGCAAAGAAATCTAATTTAGCAGAGGATAAGGATGCATCTTTCCCAAATGACCTTGGCATCATCAACATTCAGGAAATGATCCCTTCCTAGGGCTGTACAGCCAGGGAAAGAAAGGCCTCCCTGATGCACGGCCCTTCATCTGTCTCAATGATGCCCAACTGTATGATTTTCTTTGGAAAGAAGATTATCACTTACATGTTTCTTGATATTGGTTATTTTGCTTGGTGAAAGTCCTGATATGACCTCTGTTTATAGAAACCTTTAAAAATTTTAATACTGGCTCTTAGATAACTCCATTATATTTGAAAAATGCATGCAAGTTGGATGGGATGGCAGTTTATTTATATTTACTGTTGTGTTTTACTGCTTGTTAATATGTTTGAACTCAGCATTTCTAGGGCTAATTTGATGCTTGTGTACTTTGGTATTCAACTAGGGATGATATTAGTATCTGAGAGCTCCGCATTAAGCTAAATGTGGAAAATTGAAGACAATAGGAAAGAAAGATGTGGAAATAACCAGAGAAATTGAAAACAGACTTTGTGAAGAAAGGTTAAGGGAGTTCAGATTAAATGATTTAGAGATGGGAAGACTGAATGGTAGACTTACCACTTCACCTCAAGTTTATGGGGAATAGTCACTAGCAGTTCATCTCATTTAAGGACAAGAAGATAAAGAATTAAAGCTGATATTGCAATAGGTAGGATATAGGTTAACTAGAATGACCTTCTTGGAATCAGGTTAACAATGGAATGCCTCACAATTAACGGGATAGGAATTCTTCAACAGAAAACGGGGCAGTGACTTGGAGAGAAGGAAGCCCAGGCATTTCATTCCTAGTCCTGGTGGGGGAATGATACTGTTTCTATAGAATTTATAGAAATTCTATAAATGGGACATGAAAAGTTTTTTCTTCACAAACCATTGAACTAAACTTATTCATGGGTGTTAAAAGGTATTTACAAACTATAATTTAGGAGGTTTTAGCCCTGTGGCCTGTGGGTTACATACAGAGTATTTGAGAACTGTTTTACTTATCTGGCCATGTGGAATATCATAAAAAGTATGCATGGATCTTTTTTTGTGCGCATCAGCTTTCGTTAGTGTTTGTGTATTTAATTTGTGGCTCAGGACAATTCTTATACTTTCAATGTGTGGCAGAAAAGAAAAATAATTGAGCACTCCTGTAAATGGCCTACCATTTAACCAAGCCTTTATTGTTTTTCCTAACTTCGACTACTATAATTCTCATCATTCCCACAATTCAGACATTCAGGTTTGATTATTTTCCTTTGAGTAGTTTTCCTCTTAAAAATAGATGACTCAATTGTATAAAACTGTTGCTAAAATCCAAAGAAATCGATCAAGTTCCAATTATCTTCTTTACGAAAAGGTGTGTTCTTTTTTATGATGGAAGATGAGCAATATTCATATCTGAGAAAAAGATCTATAAGAGCCCACTAACATTCAAATCCATATGACTTTTAAGCTCAAAAAAAGATTTGCAATGTGTTTATACTTTTTTAAATACTTCTTTGCTTAAACTTATTTTTTTGTAAAACAAAGGAGTTAATAAATCGATCACAAATTTGCTTCAATAAGCAAAATGGTTGGCATTGCTTGTGTTTTTATGTGAAAAAAAACCCCCCAAAACCAGGAAAACAAATTCATGTTTTATTTTCTTTAACAGTTCCAGGGCAGCTGAAAGTTCACATTTGTCTGGGTAGTTGGGAGGATGGCCAGGGATATGTACATATGTTCACATACATGCACTCTCATCTTTCAAAATTTTAAATAGGTATTTAAAACAGAACACTGTATGCAATGCTAATTTGAAACCAAGAGATAAACAACGATATGCCCACATGAGAGAAAACCACAATTAAATTCAAGTGAAGGAAGGAAGGGGAGTAAAGGGGGAGAAGAGAGGAGGAATGGTCAAACTATCACTTGATGGGCACAATGTAAAGGTATACAGCACATCCTCTGAGTGAAGGGCTTAACTACAACTTGAACTTCACCTAACAAATCTGAACAATGTAACCTAATCATTTGTACCCTCATATTAATCTGAATTTTTAACAAAAACTAAAATCCTTCAAGAATATTAATGATTGATGCAGATGAAATCCTTAGAATGATGTGGCAGAACATTAAAGAAATGTTAGTTCAGCTTTACTTTATTAAATCTTATGTTATGTAACCAATCACCAAGTCTAGAATCTGAAAGTATATTGCTTCATCCTTCAACATAATTGTATTTCAAACCGATAGACTTACAAACTTGTATTCTATAGTTGTAAGAGTTAACAGGGAAGAAGTATTTTATGTCAGTTTAGATAGTGATGATTTGAGCGTGTTCACAATTATCATTGCACTATTTTATTAATATTTGCACATCTGTTAAATAACATTTACACCAAAACTGTATAAATCCATTAAATAGATAAATGTTTTGATTATCTTTTATTGTTTATTTTTCATCTTCAGGGATTCATTACATTGACTATACCTTTCAAACCATAATCTACAGCTTAATTAAGCCTCACAGTTATAAATTTTGAGCCAACATATTAAGAGAGAAGTTATTGCTTTGGGGGGTACACTATTACTAATGAATGTTTTGCTCTGCATCACCACTGCTGGTATAAAATACTAAGTCTATCCCAAAGATACTGTCTCTGACTTCGCTATTTAGAGATTGTAAGTCAACTTTTTACATACTATAAGCTTCTTAGAAATGAAATCCAAACCCATTGATGACAGAGTAAATGTCACAGCTTGTAGAAAAGACACATATCATTGTAATGTGTGAAATTTTAATCAAAAATGTTATGAAGGAGAAAGGTAAACTGACTGCTATAATTAATGTGTTCTGACACAGACATTTAGCTGGCACATTTGTGGACTGTGCTATGTTAACTGTTCCGTTGCTTAAGGACTATCAGAGTTTGATGAGTGCCTATGTTAGGGTTTCAAGGTACGACACATTTTCCTGGAGCATCAGCTTTGTCATGATTTGAAATGTAAAGTCATTTCTTCCTTGGCTTTTCTATTAATATTTAGTTAGGTGACATGGGTGCCCAGTTATAGGGTATGCTATCTTCCATTTAAAATTGAACTTTATCAGCATTGTTTTGCAAATGAATCCCCTTGAGTTTTGTTGCTCTGCTCTTGAAATATGATCTGTTGTCTTAAAGGTGAGTAAAACTAATTGAGGCAATGAATAAACTAAGCACTGGACCCTCATACAACACATTATAATAAACTATTTTCATGCGAAGCCACAGATATTTCGAAATTAAATAATACTTGGTTGGTCTCGCCAAGTAAATAAAATGTAAGTCCATATAGGAAATAAGCTCTGATTTTTAAAAGGACATTGCTATATATTTGTAATTTGGATGTTAACACCAAATTCACAAATCATTGTATTTGTAAAATGTTATGAAAATTTTCTCTAAGAGAGCTCTCATGCCAGACTCTGGCTTAGGTGGTGGCTCTCTATTTCAAGGAGAGTCTTTGGAAAATTATAGTAGATTTGGTTCCTGGCTCGGCTGTGTCAATCTGCTTGCAGAGATCTACGGCAGACTCTCTCGGAGCACTGCCAGTGTGGTTGTACAGTAGACAAAAGACATACCTGAAAGGGGAAGACAGATCTGCCACTTAAATTAAATAGGAAATGAATTGGCCAGCAAGTTGGCATGTCTGCTGAGACAAATCATGGACAACATGTCTCTCAACAACAAAACTTATTTGTTTTCTCTTGCCAACAGATTCATCACTGCCCAGGCAAAACAGGCAAAATACATTAGTGTCATGGTAAACTGATAAAGAGAAGTGCCTCAATCTAGCATCCTCAATGGCGAAAGTCTTAGGGCAGTATTGATCTGTGTTATATAAATCTTGTTTTCTGTCTGCAGAAGTGAATCAGGAATGACCCGTAAGGTTAACAAACATTGTAATGTCTTTCAGCTGGGGCAGATGCCTGTGAGCTCCACACATTGTATTTGGTCAAGTTCCATCTTGTCATTTTACCGCCAAGAAGCTTAACTAATTGCTGGCAATCATAAGAGTGTTTGACGGAAGGAGAGAATTCCTACAATTTTGACCCCCTCTTTCCATCCCCTCTTTTTTTTCTTAAGTCTTAACAAGCACTCAAAGCCAAGTAGCGGAAAACAATCAACACTGAATTAGTCAGCAGGAGTCTTCACTTAGTTGAAAGTTTATGTAATTGGCATGTCATGTTCCTACATTGCCAAGAACAGACCTGATTAAGCTGATGCACTTTGTTTCAGGAAAGTTTGACAAAGAAACCTTCTCATCCTTTTGAGGTGCATGTCGGAGGATGTGCTTAACATGATTTTCTTCTGTTCATAAGGAACCAGTGGCTAAATTGTCCTCTGAGAACTGATGAAATAAAATGTCTCGTCAAACTTAGGCCTGACAAAGTTAGTGTTTGGGGCAAAAGGGGAGAGAATATTGGTGGTAAAAGACAACTGCCGGTGAAAGCAAAATTTATTAGAAAAGTACAATTAGCCATACAAAAGGAACTTTATTTTATAAACAGTGCAGTAAGAAAGGAATAACAAATTCATTGCTGTTTAACAATGGCCGGTTCATTTGACCACTTGTTTTCTTCACATAGAGTATATTATGATTTTACACATAAAACATAGTCCCTGCAGATATGGCCTTAATATATATATTTTTAAAACAATAGAAGATCATTTTAGAGATTAATCAGCTATGGAATTTGGTCGGCTAAGATTTTACAATGTTTTATTAGGCTGTGTATGATGAATTATTATTTATGCTTATTTAGAAAGCCAGCCTTCTTGGTAAAAAGCAAATGCTTATGATTAGCAGAGACTTTCAAGCTTATGGTATTTTATTTGTATGTGTTCACACTAGTGTCTCCTTGTCGCAACCCTAGATCAAATGATAGACTTGAACCTGGTGTAGATTATTAAAGCCGGAAGAACGCAGTTACCGAGGGAATAATCTACGCATCTGTTACGTCATAGTGGACAGTATAAAAGCAAGTCAGGAAACCAATGGAGTTTCTTTTTCCTCTCTCCTTTTGTCATAGAAAGGTCAAGCTAGTTTTCGACATTTTTATGTATGTCATTCTCAATATAGCAACAGAATCTCTTATGGAAAACAATGTAAGTAAATGTCTTCACGATGCTACTAGTCACCTGATCAAAAGCCAATGTTGAAAAACACTTCTAATGACTGTCTCTTATGCATCAGTGCACCTACTAATGAGCTGCCAGAAAAGGCTTTGTAAAGCTTTGCTAAGATAGAGCAGGAATGTGAGAAGCCTGAGATCTAACTTCCCTGCTGTGATCCCTGCCTTTCTACTAACAGGGAGCCTAGACTGGGAACTGCTAATGAGCATGCTGGAGAGAGTGTCCAAACCGATGCAGGCTGGAGACAATTCACCTGTCTGCTTTCAGATCCAGGGTATGATGCATGACAGTAAGACGCTTGGTAGTAGCTTTTCTTTAAATTATTTAGGTATTTATTGATTTTTCCCTCTCTACCCCCATATTTTTATTTAGCCCCTGTAGTTTATTTTCTTTCAGTGATTTCTAGTACAATGGGAGAAAAAGGAAGGAACAAAGATTATTCCATCATCTGACTTTGCCACCCACATACATATAAGACATTACTATCATTATGTCATGTAACTAGCAATATGGAATACCTAATTAATTTCTTCGTAGCAAAGAAAAATGTGTAGTTATCAGAGGTGGTATGTATGAAAATGAGATAATTAAAATTAATAGCTTTTTAAAAACCAGAATATGGCTTATTTCAACTAAAGGAATTCAAAATATGACATATATTTTGACACATAAAACAATGTAAATGGCATAAGTTAAAGACTTTGCTCCCCCTAGCAATGCCTTGTTCAACATCTTTATCTATAGGTAAAACCCCCAGCAGGATCTTTATAAAGGATGCTGACTTAACTTGGTTTGTAGAAATTCCCGGCCTATAAATGAAATAGTTAACTGCAGGATATCTTTCAAGTTCAATGCTAAGCTGTTCACATTACATATTTTGATACTATGTTTCCTTTGAGTTTTCCTAGAGGCTATTTTACTAGTTAATTTTTTTTAGTAAAAAAAAAAAAATTACAGAATACAAACTGTGTAATTTCACCAATTTGCAATGCCACAGTTATCCTAGAAAAAGAATCAACATCTCCAACCATTAATTACAATCCTGACTATCTTCTAGTCTCCCAGGAGGCAGCCGGTGAGGTTCACGTAGGCTAGTGCTATCTGTCCCTTCCAGTTGCCAATGGAAGCTATTTTCCACAGCTCACCCTTGCTTTTTCTCAAGTTGATACAACATGCCATGGGAAATTGCAGGCTCCGTGGCAACTGGGGAGATAAGAATGCTGAGTGCCTCAGCAGCTCCTTTTATCCAAAGATCTCCAAAGAGCTTTATAAAAATCTATTTTTTTAATCCTCTAGATACCCCCATGAGATAGGTATTAGCTTGACTTCACAGCTAGCAGAACTAAAATTAGGGAGTATCTACCTACATGTCAGCCTCTGTTCCATTCCAGGGGTTGGATCTGTTACAAGGAAAGAGCTGGAATTCTGAATCCAGTTCCAACCAAGCAATCTGGGGAGGCCCAAAGAAATTGAGCTGCACAGGGGGAAATTTTTTAAAAGTAAAGTCTAGACAGAAGTAAAAATAGTTTAATCAGTATTTGATGTAACAAGTACATTATAATAGGCCTGATTTGGAACCTTGTCACCAAGAAATCCTTACCAAAGTGCCATATTTTAATTCAGTGTTTTTGGTAAACAATTTGCTAAAAGACTAGGGGAAATAGAGAAGAATAAGCGAAGATGTTTGGGCAAATCTCAGTTCTGTATAGAGCTACTCAAGGTGTAAAAATCAAGTTCCTGCTCTCAAGAACCTGACAATCTAAGAGAAAAGAGAGAAAATATTTAGATTTATGAACATAAATTATATGCATATCATGAATATGAACCACTGCTAAAAAGCTAAGAATTTTACTCATTGTAGTAATAAATTAATGGAGGAAAAAGCTCAGTTTATAATGTATATCCACATCTAATGGAAAAATAAATCCTTAATGCAATAATTTCTTTTTTTAAATTAAATCATAGCTGTGTGCATTAATGCAACGATGTGGTACAATGTACTGGTTTTATATCCAATTTGAAATATTTTCATCAAACTGGTTAACATAGCCTTCACTGTATTTTCTTAGTTATTGTGTTAAGACATTTATAGTAAATTAGTAAATTTAATATGTACCCTTGTAAAATGCACCGTAGGTATGGTCCTACCAATTACCCTCCCTCCACCTACTCTGAAGTAATCTTGAAATACTATGGGATGCCCTATCAATGCCTACAGAGAGGCCTCAGCTCAATAGATACAATATTGTTATTTTCCTATAAAATGTAACATATCATATGTAAAATTCTATTTTAATATAAAGCTTTATCTATTAATCTCATCTATTTATCAAAACATATAATGTTTTCTTGAAAGTTTTTCTTGTTTTAGATCAATACTTTGCTACTATTTATAAGCTTAAATAAATATCTAATAAATTATCAAATTAAAACTATAAGAAAATCTGCCTTATCTTTACTTATGTTTTTCAGACATTGAGCTTGTGGGGAAACGCAAGTAAAGCACAATGTTATCTTAACATATAACAGATAAGCTATATAGTCTCCCTAAGTAAGTGAATTTCCTGACAGTAAGCGAGGCTCTTCTGAAAAGATGTTTTGTCTTCGAGCCACTAGGCTTCCGTTATATAAATATTGCATTGACTGGTGCTTTACACCAGTTTAAATTTTTAGATTTCCCATTTCTATGAGTAAAATATTTGAGCAAACATCGTCACTATATTTGTATTTGTATATAAATTACATGTGTGTTATTATGTTCAATATATATTTGAAAACACATAAAAAGAATATTAAGGATGAGAGAAGATATAGGAAATATTGTTTTCTAATATTTCATTTACTAGTAGGGCAAAGCATATTTTGCTCTGATTCTAGAATTAATTGTAGTAGTTTAGAAAACTCTGTGTAATTAAATATGATTCTTTATTTTGGAAGTCTTGCCTAAATTCTCAAAGGTATAATAATTACAAAGAATGGTGCTAGAGTCAATTTATCTCAATACTTGGTTTTAATCTTTAGCATACCTAGAAATAATACCTCACAAAGTTATTAAGAAAGAATGTATTTAAAACATACTGTTCTTATAATTCCAACTAAAAATATGCAAAGATTTTTGTTTGAATGTGGTATGTACATTTCCATCTGTTTAATAATTATTTTTGCATTTAGTTGGATGGAGTAGCATTTTAATATTTTTAACAAATACCTTCAACATTCCTGAAATTTCTTGTTTAGGAGATTTCAAAATATGTTAGAAAATTCTCATTCCTTTTTATTTTTTTTTAAGTTGACAAGGATAATTCTTTGTGAAATATGCATCATTTTGGCCTAAAAAATTCTAAAATGATAAATCATTTCCAAATTTCTATTTTTAAAATTTATTTTCATTATATGTTCCTTAAAAATGAAGGTTTTTCTAGTCACTTATTGATATAATGAAACCTTTAATTAAGGAGCTCTAATGACTGTGTTCACTGTTTGGGGAAATAAACTCATCTATTTATCACACCACTGAAGTCATTTGTCATCATAGAAAAAAAATCAAAGAGTTTGGAACACTTGCCTTTTTATAAAATAATTACACACATCTCTTCCAAGAACTTCCTTGTGAGATAGCCAGCAGAGATATTCATGGCATTCTTCATGCTATCCAAAATTACTCTAAAGATTCTACTTTTAAAATAGATTGGTTTTATAAAAATTAGCCACACTTTTATCATACGGTGTGAAAGGGTAATTTGTTACAGTATGTTGAAGGCAAACTGTGTAAGAACATCTCTACCAATCACATTGTGGAACCTCATTCTTCCTCAGGATGGCTCTACTGACATGCAGAACAATGGCCATCTCCCCCTTGGACCAGTGCTGATTTCTGTTAAAGCATAACCTCTTTCTGTTTGTTAGATTAAAATTAATTTTATTACAAGGCCTGGCATTTTCTATATCTTAGTCAAATGACATGTTCAGTATGGAAATAATCATTCCAGATAGCAACAGGATGAGGACAAGATGATAAGGAAAGCTGGCAATCTGAATGGAATTTCAGTTGGGGCTAAAAAAATACTATCAAAAATAAAAGTAAAAGTAGAGACCTTATGAGAATCAGGAATTACTAAAGAATTTATTTCCTTATGTCTACTACTTGAATGATAACCAGAGTCCACTGGACATGGTCGCAAACATTAGCAGGCAGGTCATAAAATAAGTATACACAAGTCAACAGATTTCTTACATACTTAGGATACACTAGATCAGAAACTATAATAACTAATAAATTACCATTTTTAATATTAACACAACAGTATAAAACCAAGAAGTAAACCTAAAGAGAAATATGCAAGATATATATGAATAAATCTGGAATATGTACTGAAAGATATAAGAAGATGACTTAAACATGGAAAGAGCTCTCCCATTCTTGGACAGCAATATAGATACACAGGGATATGGAAATAGTGGTTGCCTCTAGGAAAAGGAATTCAGAGATGGGACAGTTATTTTCCAATGGATATATTATTGATTATTTAATCTTCTTTGTAAAACATAATTTTTAAATTATTATTTTCAAACACATATAATAGCTTATACTTGTGCTATACTCATACTATAGGGCAGTTGGTATTGTAAGTACTTTAAATAGACGAACTTATTTCAACCTCACTAGAGCCCAATGAGTTGTATACTATTCTTATTTTACTTATTAGTAATCTGAGGTACACATAGGTTAAATAATTTGACAAAGGTCACACAGTTAGTGGCTAGATTTTAAACTCAAGTAGTGTGATAAAAATTTTATGCTTTAAGTACTATCATATTCTTACTTTCTAGAATAAATACCTCCAATATTCTATTTTTTCCAAATATGAGCATATTTAATAATTCAAAATAATGAAAAACAACTACAAACATTTTTTAAAAATATTCTAGAGAGTGGTTTCAGAAGATGATATAAAAGGACTTTCTAGTGTTTGTTTCGCTGCAGAAACATCAATTTGAACACCTAGCGTGAGAATACCTTCATAAGAACAAAGGAAACCAATCGCAAAGGATTTGTGATTACAGCAAATGAGCACAGCACAGAAATAAGTAAAGACACACTGAAGAGAGTAGGGAGGGTAGTTTTATGTACATACTCGTGTCACCTCTGTCTCAGCCCTAGGCAGAGCCATATGGAGAAAGAGCCTCCACATTCGGGAAGAAGAGTGAAGTAAGCACTTGACTTTGCTTAGGATCCCAGCACCAGACCTGTCCCAGTAAAACCTAGCACCAGGCAGACTTTCATGACTAATACTGGTGACTATCAATGCTAGGACAACTCCTATGGCTCCAGGTCCTAGGCCAGTCCTACAGACTCAGTCTCTAGACCTACCTCAGCACTAAGCCAGCTCTCATGGTCTTAGATACCAGATCAATACCTATAGAACCAACTCTGGTCTATCAATAGCTATAGACTCAAGCTGTTTCCTGGATCCTTAAAGCCCTGACAAAGGCTTAAAGTCCTGCCCCCACAGACCTAAGCTCAGAGCCAAGCCAGTTCTCAAAGCCCCAAACTCTAGGCCAGCCCCCATGGATCCAGAGGCCAGGCCCACCCAAGTAGGTGCTCACACCAGGCTGACCCCTGCAGACTGAGGCTACAGGACACCCCTGTGGACTCAGGATCCAGGTTTATGCCTATGGACACTGTCTCCAGTACCACTCTAACCACTCTAGGCCAGCTTTCATAGACTTAGGCTCTAGAGCAGTGGTTCTCAACATTCCTAATGCTGTGATCCTTAAATACAGTTCCTATGGGTCACAACCAACAGGTTGATAACCACTGTCCTAGAGTCTAGGCTATCTTTGTGGACTCAGACAGCAGGGCCATCCTAGTATCTTGCCAGTTCCTACAGATTCAAGCTCAAGACCTACCTTCACATCAGGTAACCCCCCAAGGATCCAGGCTTTAGGCCATTTCTCACAAATAGAGCCTCTAGGCCTGCCCTGATGAATCTGAGTTCTAGGTCCATACCTGCAGATCCAAACAACAAGTCTTCCCCAGTGGATATGGTGCCAGACATCCCCCATGTGTATCCAGGATCCAGGTTCACTCCCTCAGACAGAAGCTCTAGGCATGCCCCAGAGGAACATGCTCTAGATACAAACTAGTGGACCTAAGTGCCAAGGTCACCCTCCTGATTACCCAAGTACCATACTAGCCTGCCCAGAAAACTCAGCAGTAAGCCTACTCATAGACCACTCCAGATGGTCTGCCCAGAATCTTTGGCTAGACTGGCTGCTGAAGATCTTGTCTTGCCAGCCTATACTAAAAAGACTGGGATAACTGCCTACTTCAAATTACAGACATGAATCATGGTCACAAATATCACAAACAAGCAAAACACAAGACACCACTAAAGGAAGAAAGTAAAATATGAGTAACTAACGCTAGAGAATTGGCAATTTATACATTACCTCCCACAGATAAATCAAAATAATTGTCTTCAGGAAGCTCAGTGAGCCACAGAACTTAGACAACTACATTAAACCAGGAAAACAACACACAAATGAAATTAGAAGTTCAACTAAGAGACAGAAACCATTTTAAAAAAGAAAATTTGAAGCTAAAGAACATGAAAAGAGTTTAAAAATTCCAAAGACAGCTTTAAAAGCAGACTTGAGTAAGCAAAAAAAGAATCAGTGAGCACTGAAGACAGGTCACTTTAAATTATCCAGTCAGAGCAACACAAAGAAAAAAATAATAAAAACAAGTGAAGAAATCCTATAGGAATTAAGGGGCACCATGAAGTAAACCAATACATACATGATTGGTGTCTCAGAGAGAGCAGAAAAAAACAAAGCTGCATAGAGTTTATTAACAAAATAACACAGAAAATATTCTAAATCAGGAAAGGACAATGAACATCCAAATCAAAGAAGCTCAAAGAACCCCAAATAGATTAATTATAAAGAAATCCACACTGAGACTCATCATAATCAAAATCTTGAAAGTCAAAGATGAAGCGAGAAAGCATTACAAGAAAAGCAACTCATTATGTAAAAGAGAAAATTCGTAAGATTATCAGTACATTCCTCAGCAGAAACCTTCCAGGCAGGGACACAGTGCATTGAACTATTCAAAGTACTGAAAGGAAAAAAAAAAAAACTGTCAACTAAAAACAATAAACAGCAAAGCTGTCCTTTAGAATAGAAGAAAGATAATGGTTTTCCTGCACAGAGAAAGGTGGTAGGAGTTCCTCACCACTGAACCTGCCATATAAGAAATGCTAAAGGGAGTTCTGCAAGCTTAAAGAAAGGACACTTAGTAACATGAAAACATGGAAATATAAAACTCACTAGTAAAAGTGCATGCTCAATTTCAAAATACAATTTGCACTTGACCAACATGGTTGTGAACTGCTTGGATCTACTCACAGATTTTTCTTCTACCTCTTGAGACAGTAAGACCAGCCTTCCTCTACTTCCTCTTCCTCAGGCTACTCAACATGAAAATGATGAGGATGAAGATCTTCATGATGATCCACTTCCTTTTTTTTGAGACAGAGCCTCAAACTATCCCCCTGGGTAGAGTGCCGTGGCATCACAGCCCACAGCAACCTCCAACTCCTGGGCTCAAGCGAGTCTCCTGCTTCAGCCTCCCAAGTAGCTGGGACCACAGGCACCCGCCACAACACCTGGCTATTTTTTGGTTGCAGCTGTCATTGTTGTTTGGCGGGCCCGGGCTGATTTGAACCCGCCACCTTAGGTGTATACGGCTGGCGCCTTAGCCACTTGATGATCCATTTCCATACAATCAATAGTAAACACATTTTCTCTTCATTAGGACTTTTAAAATAACATTTTCTTTTCTCCAGCTTACTTTATTACAAGAATACGGTATACTGTGTTTTGTTGTTTTGTATATGATCAAAATTAAGTTGTTATCAGTTTAAAATAGCCTGTTGTAATTATAAGGTATTTTATGTAATCCTCATGGTAACCAAAATGCAAAAAACCTATAATAGATACACAAAAGATAAAGAGTAAGGAATCAAAACATACCACTATAAAAAATCATCTAACCACAAAAGAAGATATCAAAAAGAGGAAAAAAAGAATAAAAGATTATAGAAGAACATCAATAAAATCATTAACAAATGGCAGTAATGAAGGCTTACCTATCAACAATTACCTTGAGTTTAATTGGATTAAATTCCCCAATCAAAAAGACATAGAGGGCCTGAACCCCTATGAGGAAGGAAGCCAGAGTCCTATATGCTTCCTGTCCTGCCTTTCTTCCTCTGACTTCTTTTCTCCTATGTGCTCGGGTGTAACATGGAATCCTCTGACTTGAACCTCTAGTATGATAGGATGTGGCTTAAATCCTGGCTAGCCACCAAAAAGGACTTCTCTTTTGGTGAGTTGTACTTCTTGTATGGGAAAGAGAATTGAAGGCTGAGAGATTCCGATAATTACTTTTGTGCTTCCATCATGTGGAACACCTCCGAGGCCAACTTCTGCTGCCACTATGGGTCTGTGCTAGCCTATCATTAGGTTGCTGTTAGCTGGGGGTGGCAGTGGCTGTGACAGGCACTGAGGGCAATATTCTCATGTTACTGGCCTTGGCCATCAAGCCCAAACTCTGTTACCTGATTCAACCTGCTCATCACCAGCCTCCCACTGGCTGATCTGCTCTATTGCACCCTTCTCTAGCCCCTCTCTGTGGAGACCTACCTCTACCTGCACTGGTGCACTGGTGCCACCTTCTGCAGAGTATTTGGACTCCTTCTTTATGCTTCCAACTCTGACTCCATCCTCACCTTCGTTGCACTGGGACACTACCTCTTCACTGCCCACCAAAGTCAACAAGGACAATATAAGAAAACAAAATTATTGGCAAATATCCCTTATGAACGTACATGCAAAAGTCCTCAACAAAATGCTATAAAAATTGAATTCCACAGGACACTAAAAGAATCATTAACCATGATCAAGTAGGATTCATCCTTGAGACATAACAATGGTTCAACATATGTAAATCAGTAAATGTGATGTACCATATTAACACAGTCAAGAGCAAAAACAATGTGATATCTCAGTAGGTGTAGAAAAAGCAACCTTCAATGTCTTTTCATAATAAAAACTCTTAAAAAATTGGGTATGGAAGAAATATACCTTAAAACAACAAAGACCACATATGATAAGCTCACAGCTAACATCATACTCAGTAGTAAAAAGTTGAAAGCTTTCCTCTAGGACCAGGAACTGGACAAGGATTCCCATTCCCACTTTTGTTCAAGATAGCGCTGGAAGTCCCAGTCACAGCAATTAGGCAAAGGGAAAAAAAGGCATCCAAACAGTAAAAGAAGTGAAGTTGTCTTGGTTTGCAGAAAATATAATCATATATACAGAAAACTCTAAAGGCTCTGCCAAAAATATCTGAGAACTAATTAAAAATTCAGTAAAGTTCAAGATAACAAACCAACATACAAAAAAATCAGTAGTATTTCTGTACACACACAACAAACTATTTGCAAAAGAAATCAGAAAAATAATCTTATAATAGCTTCAAAAATAAAATACTTAAGAGTAAATGAATATATACAAAGAAGTGAAACATCTGCACACTGCTAACTATAAAATACTAAAAAAAAAAAAAAAGAAATTGAATAAAATACAATGAAATTGAAAGATATCCCACATCGATGGATTGGAAGAATAAATAATTGTTAAAATGTCTCTACTTCACAAAGCAATCCACAGAATCAATGAAATCTCTGTCAAAATTCCAGTGTCATTTTTTTCCATTAAAATAGAAAAAAGTTATAGAATTCGTAAGGAACTACAAAAGATGCAATCTTTAGCCAACATATTGCAAAGGTATAGCAATCATAACAGGTAACAGCATGGTATTGGCATAAAAACAGACACATAATAGTGGAACAGAATAGAGTCCAGATGTAAATCCACACATTTACAGACAATTGATTTTTGACAAAATGCCAAAAACACACAATAAAGAAAAAAAAAAGATAGTCTCTTTGAGAAATCATACCAGGAAAACTGGTATTCACGTGCAGATGAATTAAATTAGACTCTTATCCCACAGTATTTAAAATTTTATCTCAAAATGGATTAAAAACTTAAACATAAGTCATATAATGATAAAAATACTAGAAGAAAACTTAGAGGAAACTCTATGACATTTGTCTGGTCAATGACTTTTTGGAAATGACCCCAAAAGCAGAGGCAATAAAAGAAAAAAATAAGTAGATGGGATTCCATCAAACTAAAAGCCTTCTACCCAGTACAGGAAACAACTGATGGAGTGAAAAGAGACAGCCTACAGAATGGGAGAAAATATTTGCAAACTGTACATTTGGTAAGTGGTTAATTTCCAAAATATATAATGTACTAAAGTCAATAGTGAGAAAACAAATGTCTGTATTAAAAAATGGGCAAAGAACCTGAATGTACATTTCTTAAATGTCAAAGGAAGACATACAAATGGCTAAAACCTGTATGAAAAAAAATGCTTACTTCACTAAATCTCAGGGAAATACAAATTCAAATCACAGTGAGATATCACGTCACATCTCTTAAAATGAATACTATCCAAAAGACAAAAGATAACAAGTTGAGAATGTGGAGAAAAGGAGATACTTGTACACTGTGTGTGGGAATATAAATGAGTACAGCTATTAAGGAAAATATTATGGCGGTCCCTCAAAAAACTAAAAATGCAACTGCCACACAATCTAGCAATCCCACTGCTGTGTATTTATTCAAAGGACATGAAATCAGTATTTTGAAGAGCTATTTGCACTTCCATGTTTTTCACGATCTATTCCTAATTGCAAAGGTGTAAAATCAACCAAACTGCCCATAACAGATGAATGGATAAAGAAAATACAGTGTATATCTATATGGAATGCTATTTAGCATTAGAAAAGAATGAAATCCTTCCGTTTGCAACTACACAGATAAACTTGGGGGGCATTAAGTCAAATAAGATAAGTATAAAAAGACAGTGATCTCACTTATATATGAATTATAAATTAAAAAGTTCTAATTCATAGAAGCAGAGTAGAATGGTGGTACCTAGACCCTGAGATTGGCGAATTGGAAAGATGTTAAAGAATACAAAATTTTAGTTAGACTGGAAGAAAAAGTTCAAGACAACTATTGCCCATATAACATGGTGTCTACAGTTAATAACTAAGAGATTATAAATTTTAAATTTTTTTCCCACAAATAAATGATAAATATGTGGGGCAAAAAATAAAATACAAGATGGTCTAAAAATTCAGAAGAAGTACTACATTAAATATGTCCCAGGTAAGCACAAACAACAATCACAAAACCAGAATAAGTCCTGTGTTCAATGAAATTTCATTCAAAGTCTCAAACTCCAGAAGATGAGTCCTCTATTCAATAGGGAAAAAATGGAAAACTGTTACAATGTTTTTCTCAAAATTATTTCTCATTGTTTTCTAACACAGAATTTACAACTTAGTCATTTGAACTTATCTTCCATCATAGCCCTGCTCCTGCCCCACACTGCAACCAATCACAGATCCTTGATCCTGCCTCAAGGGCTTCTCTCTGAGTTGTTCCCCCATCACACTCCCTCATGACTGATTCTGCTGACCATCAAGTCCTAAGTTACTTTCCCCTGCCTTCTATGCTATTTTACTAGAGTAATGTATTTTATACTTACTTTTCTCTAACAATGTTTTTATCATGTCAAAGATATTCTGTAGTATATCTAGCCATATTTAATCTTTGAAGTATTTTCTAGTTTTAAAATGTAGGTATGTGATTTT
Organism: Otolemur garnettii; assembly: GCF_000181295.1. Taxonomy (NCBI): domain Eukaryota; kingdom Metazoa; phylum Chordata; class Mammalia; order Primates; family Galagidae; genus Otolemur; species Otolemur garnettii. The sequence goes on along the minus strand of NW_003852485.1, from coordinate 2,346,811 downwards.
TCTTTCTTATAATTGTTATCAAATTCTGGAAAATGGATTTATTTTATTTTATACTTCTGTAATACTCAACGTAGTGTGGAACTCAGTTAATTATACTATTAACTGCTTTCTATGTACAATCTGCTAGGTTGCTGAGGTTAAGAAAATATATGAGGCACTTCTGCTTGCTGTCTGAGACCTTACAGTTTTATAGAAATGTGCCTGTTATGCTGAAAGTTAAACATTACAGTGGATGGCTGTGGGATGACTGACTAAATATCTAAGTGTATAGAGCCACTTTAAAGCCATTTTCTTTACTGTGGTGTTTTGACTCCAGATGTACTATATATGTGTGTATAACTAGCATTTTATTAAATAGTTAAAATTTTCTTCCGACCTTGAACAGCATGACACCTAATATTTAACTTAAAAACATGTCTTATATAGCATGTATTTGTTTCACAATTTTTAACCACACTCATGAGATTAAATATTTAATTTACATTTTCCAGCTTCTTTCTTTGTTTGTTATTATCCCTAATGATGTTTTGTTGGTCTTGGTCTTGCTTCTATAACAAAATACCACAGATTGGGTGACATGTAAACAATAGCAATTTATCTCTCATAGTTCTGCAGGCTGGAGAGTTGAAGATCAAGGTATCACCAGATTCCATGTCTTGTCGGGGCCCACTTCCGAACTTATAGACAGATATCCTCTGGCTGGGTCCTCACATGGTGAAGGGGCAAGGGAACTCTTTGGACTCTCTTTCATAGAAGCCTTAATACCATTTGTGAGGACTCTGCCCTCATGACCTAATCACCTACCAAAGGCCCCACTTCCAAATACTATCACATTTGTAATCAGGTTTCCACATATAACTAGTGAGAAGACACAAATATTCAGCCTATATCGCAGTTCTCTTGTTTAAGTTATGGAGCAGGAATTCCCAATGGTTAAATAACAAAGGAGCATATATCAAAATCAAACACAGTTAACTTCGTTTTTTTCTTTTCCTTCTTGGCTATAATTCTGTGGTGCAATTTATGGATAGGGTTATCATTCTAGGAAATGCAATATATATGTCATGTATGTGTTTCACCTCCAAAAAACAGTAGGAAGCTTATGTTTTAGAAATATTTTATACAGAAATACATAATAGGAAAATCGGTTACTAAATATTCAAAGTATTCTATATGCTGGCTATCTCTAAGCATATAAAATTTTTTTGTGTGTGGCTTCATTATGCTACATAATACTGACAAAAAACTATATATGCAAAATTGGTTTTGCAAAGAAACAGTGAACTATCCTCATGTGATACTGCTGCTGATACATATAACCAGAGAATTTTATACGAATGGCTGCCATCTTCTTCATTTGCCTCTTATTGGGCTTGAAAATATCTAATATAGAGAAGATTCATCTATAGCTACATATATACAGAGGCTGCCAAAAAAGTATGCACATTTTAAGAAAACAAAAATAAACCTAGAATTGTAATATTCAAGTTATGTTTGACTTCTGCAATTCTAAGAGGTGTTCAAAATATAAATATATTTAATATATTCTAATTACATATTAGTGTCATTAAAATGTGGATATTTACTCTTCATCCTACTGAATGCATGGTGAAATTTGGACAAACTACTTTTTATTACACAAAGCATTCCTGCATAAGACAAACTATATTTCAGATCTTATGTTTTTCTTAGATTTCATTTTCCCTTTTTAAGAGGCAGAAGAGTGATAAAATTCTGAGGCCTGATGTATCTGAAAATAAAATGTCTTACTCTATCTGCACCACTTGTGTGCTAAAGCTGGCTCAGACCAGCTCACAAAGCCCGAGTTTTTAGTATTTCTTCCCATTCCATATCCTTGCTTTAGTAGTTTGAAATTGGCTACAGTGGAAGTATTTCCTTGATGAAAAATCATCCAATCAGTTGGCTATTTTGCCTTTTCTTTGCTTTTCTTTTTGAAGAACTGGCTGTTAAACTTCTACCAGCATATCATTTTACCCATCAGATGGGGTACAAAATTCTAGATTCCGAATTATTTGCACTATATATTAAAAAAAATCCTGGAAAATATTCTTCTATTGGTCATTGAAATTTCTTCTTGTCTTCTACATTTTCTCTTTTCTTTTGTGAATAACTTTGAGTATTGGTAATCTATTCCATGGAATGTAAACCACATGAAGGTATGAATTCTTTCGTATTCACTCCCTGAAAAAATCGATAAAGATAATATGGGGCACATAGCAGGCACTAAATATATATTTGACTAATGAATATACCAAATCTTACTAGAAAAACTGGCCCTCATAGATTAGGCTTCTGTATCGCTTTACTTTTTGCTCATTTCTTTAATCTTTTCACTTTAAACTCAGGCAGGTTTTCAGTCAATTTTTCTGTGTCTATTATTTTATGATTATCACTTCAGCGATCAGTTCAGCGGCAGGAGCTGTTTCTTCTCTGACAACTCCTTTTGCATAGCAGCATGGTTTTATATTATGATTCAATGTCACCTCATTTCAACTCAAGACAACTTTTGGAATTCTTTTGGCAGTTCTTTTCCTTCTTTTACTTTCCTTTGCTCTCTCTGATGTCTTTTGGTTTCTTTGTCCTAGTCCTTTTTCCCTACACTGCTGATTTTCCCTTGGTCTTAAGATTCTTTAGTGGTTGGTTTTTATGTTTAAGAACAAGTTTGATTAATACAGGTAGTTCATATGGGTTTCCTTTGTTATTACTGGCTCCATACCTTATTTACAAGGACTAACCATATAACTCATGTGTGTGGGTAATAGGAAGGTTTTGCTTTGGTCTAGCAGATGAGAGACTTGCTACATCTCACATCATTCCCCATGTCAATACTAAAAGGTCCTACTCTGAAGATTCTACACCCAATTCCGGGATATATAAAATATTTTCAAAATAGCAGTTCCTTCTCTTTCCACAGGTTTGATTCCAAATGCTTTCACTTTTAAGAAATTCTACAAAATTACTGGTCCTCTTATATTTTTGTTCTATTCTCTCATATAGCTTCTATCTCCAAATTTTAAAATATTTTTTCACTTCCTTATAATCAATTTGATAGGTTGTTAAAATGTATGCTCAAGTAGTTAAAAGGTAGTTAAAATGTACGCTCAGCTCTTTATCTTGAATCATATGGTTGGCCTGCATCTTAATAACTTCCTCAACAATAATTTAAATTCTGGCCATTTGAAAGATTTCACTTCAAGGAAATAGATCTCATATAATATTAGACATTTGTGAGAATTTGCATTATCAAATTTGCTGTGAATAGTATTATATCTATATTCTGGGATGCACCTGTAAGTGAAAATAGATACCTTACACTTTCAAACCTAATAGCTTTCTGGGAAAATGGCATATAGGAGAATATTTTGGTAAGAGTGAAACTCACACTTAAGGAAACATGCCTATTTAATATCCATGTTCTGTGTGGTTCATTTAGACATGGGACAGCTCTCACATAAAAAAACTGAAGGAAAAGATGCATTTTGAACACAGTGTATTAAATTTAACAATAGACGGCTCGGCGCCTGTGGCTCAACCGGCTAGGGCGCCAGCCACGTACACCTAGGGTGGTGGGTTTGAATCCCCAGCCCGGGCCCGCCAAACAGCGATGACGGCTGCAACCAAAAAATAGCCGGGCATTGTGGCGGGCGCCTGTGGTCCCAGCTGCTTGGGAGGCGGAGGCAGGAGACTCGCTTGAGCCCGGGAGTTGGAGGTTGCTGTGAGCTGTGGTGCCATGGCACTCTACCCAGGGGGACAGCTTGAGGCTCTGTCTCAAAAAAAAAAAAAAAAAAAAAAATTTAACAATAGACGATCAAAGCTATTTCCTTTGGAAACATTTTAGCCTGTTATGAATACTTAAGTAACCATAATTGCTTAGTGAGTTACGACAAGAGAAAACTTAGCTAAAACCTCTAAATTATATTTACTTGCCTATTGTGATTTGACACAAGAAGGGGTTATTGACTTTTAAGATTCTTTATAGGCCCTCATTCTAGAGTTCCTGGAACTTTTCTTCTATTAATAAGTACCTTTAGCTAGAATATAACTATGACGGATGGTCATTGGCACATCTGTCTGTTTCCAGTAATTGAACGGGCAGTCCATAACTCCATGTTCTATAGATTTGTTGTGCTATAACAATCTAATTATATTAATGCTGTTCATTTACATTGCCATCTTCTGATGGTGAAGTCTTTTTGGCTCCTGAAAAAATATATAAGTCAATTACTTAGTCGTCCACACAGCATATACACAATGGTCTTCTGGATTGCTGCCATAATCAACACATTCAGAACATGACAAATTTTAAATCTCTATCCCTAAGAGATTTGAATCTCTAAAAGTTTTCATTTTTCTTTAAAAGGGGTCAATTTAGACTAGTTACCATTTCTAAGTTCAATGTTTATTTTAACCTAAGAAGAGGGAATTATATTAAATATTATTTTGTGTAGCTTCTAGTGTTAAAATGCTATGGCTGTTGGATTCAAAGACGATAAACATACAAGAAGAGGATCCTCATATATATTAACATATAACACAGAAACATAGAAATATTTAAATTTGGATGCGTTGCCTTTGCAGGTTTAAAATTATGAGACAATCCTGGGTTAGTGATAAAAGTTTTACACTTGAAAACTCTTAAGCTGATATCAATGTAAAACTTTCCTAAAACCATTTTTCAATTTTGGCAAAAATTTAATCCTTTTAAAATATATTACTGTGTAACATATTATATGCCTGAAAATGATTAATAAAAGTTGAAATCAGCCAGTAATTTCATTAAGTTAAGTGAAATGGGAAATCAGTGGTACAAAAGGTGAAAAGTAAATGCCTCTTTCATGTTCTCATTTAACTCATAAATAATGCAATTAGAGCTTTGTCTTAAATGTTTATTGAGACCATGCTCTCTCATTGAGAACTTTCAGACTTTGCTCTCCTGGTGCTTAAATGTTCAATTTCAATAGTATAGCCTTGGCATGAGTAATAAAATATAAGTGTTTTACAGAATCCAAGCTCTAAGAATGGACTGTGAGACAGTTGGTGTGTTTCTTAAAGTATTTCCCTCCAAATTAATTTAAATTGGCTCTGGAATGAGTACTGAAAATTTGCTTAAGGACCATAAGAAAAAGGTAATTATAAATGACAGAGCATCTGACTTAGGGGAGCTGTCTGGTGGGGTGCTTGGTGTTCATCCAAGTTTTCTCTAACAACTATATTAATTATCTGGAAGAAGAAATAAACAGCATGCTAATTAAATTTGCAGCTGATAATAATTGGGAAATGTTGCCAACTCCAATGCAAAAAAAAAGAAAAAAAAAAAGAAGAAGAAGAAGAAAAGAAAAGAAAAGAATAAAACACCAAAGAAAGAATAAGAAAAGAAATAAAGTAGAATGGGGTTGATAAATGGTCAGAAACATGAGAAAACAAGAATGAAATGACAAATAGAGACAAAAGAGAATAGTCTCTACCTTAAATCCATGAAAAGAATACACTAATAAACAATTTTAAAGATTTATATTGTAGTTATTATTTTAACAAACATTGAAATCTTGAATGCATCAGCAAATGCACATGGCCATCTGTAATACCTTTCTGTCTTAAGTACATGGGTCATCAATACATTTTATACACAAGGAAAGCCTGATACAAAAGATGCATAAAGTCTTGGTGGTGGAGATTTGGAAAAATCAATATAATGAAAAAGGTAAGAGTATTGTTTATCAGACCCAATCATGATTAGTCACTCTTCTACCTAATCTGCAATTGAACACTCTATCACCAGTCTTTACATATTGAAGGCAAATAATGGAATTTTTTTTAAATTCAAAATTATTTGTTTTTTGATTGAGAACTATATTATATGTACTTATTAGTCACACAGTTAGGTTTCTTTGCTCATGGGGAATAACTTGTATCATATATCCAAGCCTCAATACCCATAATATAGAAGGGAGAAAAGGAATAATATCAAAATAAAAACCTACAAGGACAAGTTAAAATAAATTTGCAGATATTCTTCCCTTACTCCCCAAAATATATTGTTGTCCTCGTCATGATGTCCATGTTACAGGAAGATTTTATACATTAAACTCCTGTGGTGTGTTAAAAATAGATCCTCTACACTACTTATCACATTATATTTCAAGTATTTATTTTTCTCTCTTCACTATGTGGTGATACCAGAAACTGTATCTTAAACATCTTTGTAATTTTCAGCCTCCATTGCCAGGCCTCATATCTAGTAAATGCTCAGGTAAAGTTAAATGAAAACGTATTGGATGATAGTTTGGAATCTCTCTTGGTTACCTATTAGCTCTGTTGCACTAGGCAGTTTGTTACCGCTCTGAATTTGTCTTCTTATTTTTAAAACGGGACAAAATAATATCATGGTTTTGGATCTATCTGCATGTAAAATATAGTGCCCAGGTCATAAAACTCAAGCTCCCTTCCCTCTTCTTTCTTTCAAAGAAATCTCAACAATCTAAGTGGAGATTTCTCCCATAATAGATTGGTTCAATAAAAAAAACTTAAAATATTTATGAATATCAGTACTTGAAAGAAATAAATATATCTAAGAAAAACAGTCTTTATGTTAGAAACAGTGGCCCTATAGTTCTAACACAAAGCTTTGTCTTTAAACTTATAGTTTTCTTTTTAAATTTGATTCAAATTCAATGTTCAACTTTATGTGCGTTGTTAAGTAGGTGTTAAGTGATTTACCTTGACTTCTCATAATGATAAGATGTGAAAAGATCTTATGATTTATGTATTTGGAAATTTTAAGGCAATTATTACTCAGAACACTATATGACCACTCCATAAAAATACACATCACCATAAAATAACTGCATATGGAGTATTTAATCCTGAACTTCTAAAGATGAAAAGTGAAAGGAGTTACAATAATCATTATTTTCAATTTTATGTAGTTAAGTGGTTTTACACAAAAAAATTAGCCTTACAAATGACATAGTTATAATGCGTTAATGGTAGCATAACGTGTTATTACATTATGCAACATAATTTCATGGGTATTATGTATGGCATTTTAGAAACTCATGTACTTACAGTTATTAGAAGATACTCAATTTTTTCAGACCATATTCGTCTTAACCCTATTACTTAATGTAATCCTTGAGTGGTTTCTCTGCCTTTGGATAAGAGGTCTTTATATGGATTGCATAGCCTATTTTCTAACAGTTTAACTACTGCTTCCCAATTTCTGCATTATCATCTTTCTGTCTCACTCTTATTTCCAACTGACTATTTAGAATATTGTCTTAAAGGAATCCCAAAGTCAAGAAATCATTATGATTCAGTATATCTAGTTTATAAGAAAAAGGCATTGGCTTTGAAAGTTGACTATTTGTGCAATAAGTTTTAATAAATCTAGATGGAATTGGTTATTTCTTCTATCCTCATTAGCACCAAAAGTAGTGCTTTATTCCTCATAATCATTCATAATTTTTTATTAGCAAATTATCATTTCTCAAATGCTCAGCAGATACATTTACATTCATACAAACTCACCATTTGCTGACGACTTGCTTTTTGAGAGGATGCACCTACTGTTTAAAAATACACCCTTTTTCTTCAAATAGATCTGGATTCAAATCTCAGGTTTGACACTGAATTCCTATGTGAATTTAGGAAAATTTATCCCTTCTAGACTCACTTTCCTTCCCTATTAAAGAAACAGTAATTACCACTCCAAGTCTATTGTTTTTAAAGACTTCATTGAAATAAGATCGCTAAAATGTCTAGCACACATGCTATTAATAATTGTTCAGTATATAGTAACAGATATTATCATTCTAATCAATAATTCAATGTGTAAGGTGACAATATTCAAAGATAAGCCAAGAGTTCATGGTCTTACAAACTAGGAGTTGAGACAATCACAAGATCAGGTAAGATTAAAATCTGCTTTCAAGAAGTACCATTTAGCATTCATTTAATATAATTAAAAAAAACTACTAGGAAACATATTTGTATATTATTAGCTTCAGTGTAAGTCAATGTATTCATGACTGTGATCAATATATACTCAAAGTACTATTGATATTTGGAAGAAAGCAGTTGCATAATTATGGGGTTTTTCAGTCCATATCTTGTTCAACCTTTTTATTTCTCTGCTGTACATTAGGGGAATAAGAGTTGTCTTGAGCCATACATTACCTAAACACTGAGGAAAGCTGATGAGCATCAAAAGGTCTGTGCATACTTTTCATGATATCTGACACCACAGATAAGCATAGAGAGCCCTCACAAAATCAGCTCATGGCCTACCAGCCACAGGTTGGAGATCCCTGCTTTGGAAGTTTGAGTTTGGAAGATGAGCAGGAAACTAACAACTGGAGAAGACTGGGGTGATATTCAAAGCTAAAAGAAAACATGGACAATGTCAAGATAGCATTAAAATTATTGAGTGTTTGCAAAGTTTAAATTTCCAGTGTCCTATGAATGAGAGGTATAGAGATTAGAAAACA
>NW_003852485.1:2334282-2337440 GCF_000181295.1 Otolemur garnettii | reverse complement strand
CATAAACCTGAATCTAAGAAGGGGGCCATTATGAAGCCTTCAGTTTATGGATATTAATGCCAACTTAGATACTCTGCTAAATAGTCTCAAAATAAATATGTATTCCCCTTTCCCACATATAGCTTTGTTCATAAAAGAACTGGGTAATTCTTACCATGCACATTTATGATGGTTTTATAATATCTTACCTCCTAGATACCTGGCCACTTTTTCTCAATGGGATCAGATATGAATGGGTCTCCCATTCAGTTCTTGGATCTGAGCAAGTAGTAGTGACTTTATTGAGCAACTTCCCTTAGGATCCTTCACCTTAATTGATTCCTTCTTCTAGTTGTAGATATCCTCATTGTCTGTCTGTCTATTTTGTCCCTGGTAATGCCAGGCTCCTAATAACTGCTTCTACAATTCCTGTGTGTCCAGCTTCTTTGGCTGCGTCTCTAAACTTTCCTGTTGTTAGGACAACTGAAGGCCCTGGTTTCTGATGGTTAAGTGCCACCATCTGGCCTCCATTACCTCAGGGCACCATCATCATCATGGAGGTTAATGAACCTGGCTCTGTGATTGCCTCTGCTACCAACAGCCATGGCCTATAGAGAGAATCAACATGGAACTTCCCTTCTAAATGGTGTACTTCTGATGGCCCTAATGAATAATGTGTCCTCTAGGTCCTCCAGTGGAATGTAAGCCTCTGATAAACCTTCTATTCAAGCGTCTCCAGTTCCATCAGCCCTATATCATCTTTTAGAGCAACCGAAGTGTTTCCATTTCACTCTGCAAGGATTATCATATTCTTTGAACTTCTAAGAGGCATTCAAGTAGCAAATAGGCTGTATCTCCTGTATCTCCTGAGGTTTTCTCTTTTATCAAGAAAGTCCTCTCCCAACTCAATGACATCTTGCATATTCAATCTTATATTCTAGCATCCTTGATCAAGCCTCCTCAGGATCCACCTCCAGAGGTGGGGACTTTAGGTTGTGACTCCTCCCTTCCTAATGAAGACCAGCAGGTTCAAAGTTGATTGTACTGAGACTTAAGCCCAGTTATTAACCTGAAAGCCAAGTGAGGAGGTGAAGCAATTCTTTAGTAGGACACCTCTTGCCTTTTGGGTGAAAGGTTTTTGCATATTCTTTCAGCATGGGGAAAATTCTGGCTCTCACTCCAGATGTTTGTGTCACTTCCAAAAATTCTTTTAAGAATTCAGAGGGATTGCAGACCCAAAACTTCAGGAACATCCACCCAGATGTCACCATTTTATATTGAAGGGTCTCAGGTTTTTCAAACCTAGATTCTTACCTTAGCAAAACAGACTTGCCTTGATGGAATATTTAAATATCTTCCGAGCTCTGCTACTCTGTCAGAGCCCGAGTTTGAGCCTCAGCTCAATTTACCACTGTAGGAAATAAGGGTGTATTTCCTGTATCCAATTTACCACTGTAGGAACTAAGGGTGTCTTTCCATTCTATCATGTATTCCCTCTATACTATGTTTTTGCTTTTAAATGTTTGTTAGCCCTCTCCCATTATCTCTGGGCACGAGATAAATAAAACTTACTAATATCCAGTTTATTCCATTGGCTTGGTAGGATTTACTTTGCTCTTATTTTTTAAATGTACAAATCAATGTACTAGTAAGTGTTTGTTCTCCACTGGCACATTTTCCTAGTTCACTAATAATAAAATATTCAGTAACTAGGGGGTGGCATCTGTGGCTCAAGGAGTAGGGCACCAGCCCCATATACCAGAGGTAGCAGGTTCAAACACAGCCCTGGCCAAACAAACAAACAAACAAAACTGCAATAAAATATTCAGTAACTGGGTCAACACTTTGCACCAGGGACGATTTGTTCTCCCAATAAACCAATATGCAGTTTCTTCAGCTAATCTCTGTTTATCTTTGTCGGTATAGGTCCTCTGAGACACAGGCAAGATGGTAATAGACACACAGAGATTTATTTAGGGGAAAAGGCTGTGGAGAATAAAGGGAAAAGGAACAGGGAAAGACAAAGAGAGACTGCAGATGTAGGTTTATACCTTGGAAAGAAGAAAGGAAAATAATAAATGCCTAGAAAGAAACTTGAACTACTGTGCTTGCCAGGTTGCTGGGGAGTCCTGAGTAAGTTATCCGTTAGAACAGTCTTTTATTTCAGGTGTTATACTTTCTTTACTCTTGATACTTCATACTTACACATATTTCTGTACCCATTTATGGGGTACATGTGAACTTTTGTTACAGGTGTAGAATGTGTAATAGTCAAGCCAGGGTGTTCATCACGTAAGTATTAGTGTTTTCTATACATCTACATTCAAGTCCTCTTTAGTAGCTATTTTGAAATGTACAATATATTGTTGTTAACTATAGTCTCCCTACTCTGCTATCAAGCATTTGGACTTATTCCTTCTGTCTATGTTTCTGCATATGTATCTATGTATGTTTCTGCTCTTTAGCCAACCTCTCTTCACACTTTCCTCCCACTCACATGCCCTTCTTAGGTATCTATCATTCCACTCTCTACCTACACATGATCACCTTTTTTAACTCCCATATGTGAGTGAAAATATGCAATAAAAGTTTTTTTCATGAGTAGCCATGGTCTAATTCTGGTAACTATGATGTGCTTAATCATTTTCCTGGCATGAATATTACATTACTTTCAAAAGTGCAGTGTTTAGAGGCTATAATTACCCATCAAGAAGTTAATTGTCATTTTTTCCCTACCTGCACCCCCTGGCAGCCACCAATCCATTTGGGGGTACATTTTGGTGTTTTAATGGACTTACAAGGTCTGACATTTAAGTTCGTGAACTCTACCTAGAAAAAGCGCCAAACACCTCATTGGTAAATGTCTTTATGATCACCTTCAAAGTACTCCCCTTGGGAAACTGCCCCAATACCAGTGCCTGGTACAACTCTAAAGCCTTTTTTCTAGGATTAATTGAAAACCTTAATTGTCAGACCTTATATTCTGGAAAAGTTGATCTTTTAATTAATTAAAAATAATTAATAAAATTAATACTTTTTTTTACTTAAACTTTTTAAAAAAATTTTTATTAAGTCATTTGTACATAGATCATAAATACATTTATGCCATTATGGGATTTAATAGGTTGATTATTTGTACAAATTGGAGTGCTTACATCGTACTAATCAACATAGCCTTC
>NW_003852485.1:2267013-2314388 GCF_000181295.1 Otolemur garnettii | reverse complement strand
AGAATGGGATAAAATATATGCAAGCTATACATCTGATAAGAATAGTAACCAGAATCTATAATAATTCAAGCAAATCAGCAAGGAAAATGTCAAACCACCCCATTAAAAAGTGGACAAAAGACATGAACAGAAGCTTTTCAAAAGAAAATAGACAAGTGGCCAATAAACATATGAAAAAATGCTCAGTGTCACTATTTTTTATTAAATCATAGCTGTGTATAATAATGCATTTATGGGGTACAATGTGCTGGTTTTATATACAATTTGAAATACTTACAACAAAGTGGTTAACATAACCTTCACCATACTTTCTTAATTATTGTGTTAAGACATTTATACTTTACACTTAGTAGATTTGACACGTGCCCTTGTAAAGTGCACCATAGATGTGGTCCCACCAATTACCCTCCCTTCACCTATTCTGCCCCCCTCTTCCCCTCCCATTCTTCTTTCCCTTTCATCTTGGGCTGTAGTTGGGTTATAGCTTTCATAGGAAAGTGTGGGTGATTCATATGTTGGATACATTTTCTTCAGTTCTTCAGATACCTTACTAAGAAGAATATGTTCCAGCTCTATCCATGTAAACATAAAAGAGGTAAAGTCTCCATCTTTTTAAAGGCTGCATAATATTCCATGGTGTACACATAGCACAATTTATTAATCCATTCATGGATTGATGGGCACTTGGGCTTCCATGACTTAGCAATTATGAATTGGGCTGAAATAAACATTCTGGTGCAAATATCTTTGTTATTATGTGATTTTTGGTCTTCTGAATATATATCTAGCAGAGGAATTGCAGGATCGAACAGCAGGTCTATTTTTAGATCCGTAAATGATCACCCAACTTCTTTCCACCGTATTAGTTTGCATTCCCACCAGCAGTGCAGAAGTGGTCCCTTTTCTCCACATCCGTGCCAACATCTATAGTTTTGGGATTTTGTGATGTGGGCTAATCTTACTGGAGTTAGATGACATCTCAATGTGGTTTTGATTTGCATTCTTGTGATGATTAAGGATGATGAGCAATTTTTCATGTATCTATAGGCCATGTACCTGTCATTTTCAGAGAAGTTTCTATTCAAATCTCTTGCCCACGATGAGATGGGATCACTTGTTTTTTTCTTGCTAATATGTTTGAGTTCTTTATGGATTCTGGTTATTAAACCTTTGTCAGAGACATAACCCGCAAATATATTCTCCCATTCTGAGGGCTGTCTGCTTGCTTTATGTACTGTGTTCTTGGAAGTAAGTATAGAAGGGACATTTCTTTCTTTCTTTTTTAAAATTAAATCATAGCTGTGTACATTAATACCATCATGGGGTACAATGTGTTGTTTCTATATACAATTTGAAATACTTTCATCCAACTGGTTAACATAACCTTCGTGTCATTTTCTTAGTTATTATGTTAAGACATTTATATTCTACATTTAGAAAGATTCACATGTACTCTTTTAGGATAAACCATAGGCACGATCCCACCAATCACCCTCCCTCCACCCATCCTCCCCCTCTTCTCCTCCCTTTCCACAGCCAATATTGTATTGAATGGAGTAAAATTAAAAACATTTCCACTTAGATCAGGAACCAGGCAAGGTTGCCCATTGTCTCCACTGCTTTTTAATATTGTGATGGAAGTCTTAGCCATCGCAATCAGAGATTGCATCAAGAGAAGGTGATCAAGGGTATCCACGTAGGATCAGAGGAGATAGAACTTTCACTCTTTGCAGATGATATGATTGTATATCGGGAAAACTCCAGAGATTCAACTACAAAACTCTTAGAAATGATCAAGGAATACAATAGCATCTCAGATTACAAAATCAATACTCATAAATCTGTAGCCTTTATATAAACCAGCAATAGTCAAGCTGAAAAAACAGTCAAGGACTCTATTCCTTTTACAATAGTGCCAAAGAAGATGAAATAGCTGGGAATTTACCTAACAAAGGATGTGAAAGATCTCTATAAACAGAACTATGAAATTCTGAGAAAAGAAATAGCTGAAGATGTTAACAAATGGAAAAACATACCATGTTCATGGCTGGGTAGAAACAACATTGTTAAAATGTCCATACTACCCAAAGCAATATACAATTTTAACGCAATCCCTATTAAAACACAACTGTCATAGTTTAAAGATGTGGAAAAAATAATACTTCATTTTACATGGAATCAGAAAAACCACGCTTAGCCAAGATATTACTCAGAAATCCAAATTAGAACCATTAAGAGATACTATCTTATACTAGTTAGAATGGTTTTTATTAAAAAGTCCAAATATAATAGATGATGTGGATGGAGAAAGAAGGGAATGCTTATGCACTGTTGGTGAGGCTGCAAATTCATACCACCTCTGTGGAAAATAAAATGGAGATTCCTCAAATAATTAACAGTAGACCTACCATGTGATACAGCAATCAGTGGACCTACCAAGTGATACAGTTAAATACTACTGGGTATTTAACCAAACAAAACAAAAATAATTTTTTTTTATTAAAAAATTACCTGAACTCTGGGGTGGCGCCTGTGGCTCAGAAGAGTAGAGCACTGACCCCACATGCCAGGGGTGGTGGGTTCAAACCCAGCCCCCACCAAAAAAGAAAAAAAAATTACCTGAACACAAATGTTTATTACAGCACAATACACAATTGTAAAGATGTGAAATAAACTCAAATGTCCCAAACAAAATGTGGTAATATATATATATACACACACACACACATATATACCCTATGGAATACTACTCAGCCATAAAGAAAAATGAATTAAGGCCTTTTGCATCAATTTAGATGGAACTAGAAACAATAATCCTAAGCAAGTATTCAAAGAATGAAAAAATAAATGCCACATGTACTCACTATTAAAGTGGGAATAACTGATGGGTATATATGAATATAAGGAAGTAAAATTCAGTGGAAATCAAGTAGGAGATGGGATAGGAGGGCATTGGTTAAAACCTACCTATAGTTACAATGAACACTATCTGCATGATGGGTACACTTAGAACCCTGATGCAAGCGTAGAGCAATCAATACATGTAACCAAAATCATTTGTACCTCATGATATTTTGAAATAAAAAAAGAAAGATGTTAAATGAGCTATTATGTGCAAATTGAAATTTTGCTAATATTTGACAATTTAATTTTTTCTAGAGTTTTTTGATGTTCTCTTTATACTAATTACTACTTCTTTAAAATATTAATCATTAGCTAAGGTGTTGTGGCTCATGCCTATAATCCAAGCACTTTGGGAGGACAAGGTAGGAGGATTGTCTAAGCTCAGGACTTCCACACCAGTCTGAGAAAGACACAGACCCCCCCCCTACTAAAAATAGAAAAACTAACTGGGTATCATGGTGGGTAATTGTAATCCCAGCTACTCAGAAGGCTGAGGCAAGAGGATTGCTTGAGCCCAGGAGTTTGAGGTTGCTCAATGCATGGCACTCCACCCAGGGTGACACAGTGAGACTCTATCCCCAAAAAGAAATGGTAAAATAAATA
This sequence comes from Otolemur garnettii, assembly GCF_000181295.1. Classification (NCBI taxonomy): domain Eukaryota; kingdom Metazoa; phylum Chordata; class Mammalia; order Primates; family Galagidae; genus Otolemur; species Otolemur garnettii. The sequence continues at coordinate 2,310,881 of NW_003852485.1, read as the reverse complement.
AAAAATAAAAATAAATAAAAGGCAATTAAAATATTAATCATTCATGAAGTTATTCTCTTTGAGGTTTTTACTTTGTGTAATTAATTATTGAACATTAAATAGATTATTTGCAGCATTGTGTATTTCCCTCAACAAATACTTCAAAAATTGAAGTCAACTGACATAACAAGTAATTTGTTCTAACCATCTGTTCTGTTTATTTGAACAACTGTACACACTCACCATGCCTTTGATTTAATTTTTCTATGTGTTTTGTGAACAAACAAACTATTAAACAGCTCCTATTCTCAACGTACAGCTATGTCAAATGGATAAGCACTGACAGACTAAGGGAGAGGAACAAGCACCTATCAACTAAAGACAAGAATATTTACTTATTTTAAGTAAACCTCATTTATACTTCCACTGCACAAAGTATTACAACTTAGAATAGCTGATTTTTTTTAAGGCACAGTCTCACTTTGTCCCCCTAGGTAGAGTGCCATGGTGTCAAAGCTCACAGCAAACTCAAATTCTTGGGCTCAAATGATCCTCTTATCTCAGCCTCCTGAGAAGCTGGGACTACAAGTGCCTGCCACTGTGCCCGGCTAATTTTAGAGATGGGGTTTGCTCTTGCTGAGGGTTGGTCTGGAGCTCTTGAGCTCACACTATCCACCTGCCTTGGCCTCCCAAAGTGATAGGATTGCAGGCATGAGCTGCTGTACTAGACCCGTAAAATAGATGATTTTAAATTATCAGTCACCAGAAACGAGCAACAGACATTTTTTTGAAATATGAAGAATGGACTAATGGAAACTTGTTAAATGAATCAGTCACTTAATGTTTCCTACCTCCCTTCCTTTCCTCCACTCAGGTTTAGAAAATCTACCTCTAGAGATGGCAATGAAAATAGAATCTCCTGTAGATGATTTGTTTATTGCCAATCTAACAGATATCCTCAACCCTCTTCTTCCATGTCTATTCACTCTAGAGTCTACAGACGTGCTTTCTCAACTGCACTTGTGGTAGGAACTGGTCCATATTACCCATTTCTGGCTAATTAGGTAAATCTCGCCATTAGAGGGCATATGCTGTGAGCCTACTGAGATAAGTTTTCTTGTCTGATAAAAAGTAGAGACATTATAAGAGGGTCCTTATCTAACAAAATCAATGTAACCTGGTTCTGCGGACCCTCAGTAAATCCCTAACAATAAAAAAAAAGAAGAGACACTAATGTATTGCTCTCTATTATGTCACTCTACTTTCTATCTTTGCATAACATTGATGTAAAAGAACATGATTAGAGCTGCAGTAGCCATGTGTGCTCATAGGGTGAGATGTCTTTAGCAATGCTGAAATATTAAAGCAGAAGAATAAAGACTCTAGGTTCTTGATGATAACACTGAACACATGAACTAAGCATGGGATAGCCTGACTCCAGATATGTCATCCCATCAATAACACATGTTAATGCTGAATAACACAATGTGTTTAAAACCCTTGCTCCTCAGAGTGTAGTCATCATCAGCATCACGATGGAGTTGTAAAAAATGCAAAATGTCAGATCCAACCCAGAGCTGCTGAACAGGACTTTGGCAAGATGTCCAGGTGATTTGTGTGCACATTAAAGTTTAAGAAGCACTGGTTTAAGTCCTTGTGAAGTGAGGAAAGTGTTACTTGCTGTTGTAAATGTTCACAACTGACAGAACTCTGAAACTGCCAGGAGCCCATGGCACTATCTGTTGTTTAGTGCGTGGTACCCTGACCCAACAGCAATTCCTTAACATCTTTCCTTCATGCTTCTCAGCCTTTCACAATTGAGAACTCATATAATTTTAGCTTATTTTTCTTCTCTATCGTCTTTTGTTCTGATTCTGCATACCAGAGGAAAAGCTTTCACTCCACTTCTTTTTTTCTTCATTCTTTAATTCGTTTATTTGCAAAGGGCTCAGGGCCAAACATGTGTATGTACATGAATGCGTGTATAAACATGTGCAGCTATATCTTTATCTGTGACATACATAATATATACTAGGTATACATAAATTATATATAAACATCGCTCTGTCTCCAGGTGAATGTTAGGAGAACTAGGATTACAAATTTAAATAAGAATGATTTCTATATGAAGTCAAGATACTACTCTTCATTTATTTTAATACAACTTTTTTTTCCTTAATCGAGAAAATGAAAATACTAGTTTAAATCAAAGGATAAGAAATACATAAGATGAGGAGAATAATTGGTCATCATTAAAACTGGGAAAAAATGAAATCTACCCTCAAAATTCTTAAATGTTTTCCTTACCAAATATTTATGGAAAACTTTTGCCCTTAATTAAACTTGCTGCTTTGCTCAAGAATCAACATTAAAGGTACATGATGCTAATATTATTTCTTCTTTAGTGATAACCTTAAAAAATATATCATCAAAGCCAAATTTATTTCTGTCTATCCCTGAAAGATTTTACTATTTCAAACTAACAAAAGGTAATGATTTTGTGGGCTGGATGAAGTCTTCAACACCATCCGTAACATTTTGTGAGAGAATCCATTCTAACTCCTTAGCAAATTCTGGAAGCCCAATCTACTTCTTTGGTAGTAAAACCTATTATATTGCCGGGAAGTTTGCTCCTTCCAATATAGTACGATTTAATTCAAGTTTGTAGTAATTTATTTCTGCTCTTTAGAGTAAGAAAATGTTGACACTTAAAAATGATTTATTTTTTCTGGATCCCATTCAAGACACTTTGCACACTAAACTTTCTAGTCTTCAGGATATCATCAGTGTAGGACCCAGTGTTGGAAATGAAGAGATGATGAAAATGAATGGATGAAAATGTAACAAAAGATAACAAATACACACAAAACAAAGGAGCTTTTGTTTTTGTGTTTCCACTGTGAATGTGGATTCCAAGAAACCAAGATTTATGCTTTTAAATTAAATTTTTCTTTTGGTAAGGCAAATACATTTTACTTTTTTCTCTCTGTCTACATTCACCAAGAATTTTTTTTTTTTTTTTTTTTGATTTTCAGGAAAAACATCCTCTCATGGAGACTGATGATTCCACAGGATTGTTTCTGACAAAATAACCTTCTAATTTGTGCTCTGTGATATTGATGGTGTTCCTTGGTCCGTCTGTTGAGCTAGAGCTGGGAAGGGGGGGAAGGGAGGCTACTCTGAAAAGTGTGCAGAATCAGGTCCACCACCGCTGGTGCCCTTTCCGCTGACTGTTCTGGGCAACAGATGCTTCTTTGTGTTGCTGTGACAGTTGGGTGGGCCCTGTCTCTCGATTCTTTTCATCATCCTGCTGGGCTTGTTCCTGAACTTTTAACAGTAGCTGCTGCTTAATGACAGCAAGACTGGTGGTGAAATGACTGTTGCCTGTGTTAAATGATCTATAAATCTATGATGAAACACTATGGTCTGGAGAAAGAGGGTGTAAAGTGAAAGGTGACCCAATTGTTTAATAAGGTGAACTGGGAAAGTATTGCAAGGAAAACCAAGTACAAACAAGGCTTCACATCATGGTCATCAGAATATAAAGACTTCCTTTTTACAACACGGGGATGACCTGGCTGCAGTTTTCACATTCAGCACTGACTTGGCATTTTTGATTGAGTCTCAGAGTCATAAGGACTTCCCACTTCCATTTTCCTCATAGCCAAATGCTTGCTATCTGCCTCTCCTCTGCACGCTACTGTTCATTAGGATCTGTGTAGGGCAAATCAGAAATGGCCTTCTACTTTATTAAAGTTAGTCATTAAGTAGACTTTAGGTTTTACCACTCTTCTAGAGATTTGGAAAAGCCAGTCCAAAGAGCTGTGGGAATAAGAAACATTTCAAGATAAGAAAAGGATAATTACCAGTTATTTTTAAGCTATGAAATCAACTATAGAACATGTACACTGAAGTGGCTTGGCCGAAACTAAAGACTTTTTCGTCCCTTCGGCTTCCATGAGACTTAGATTTCTTTGCGCTAGATAACGTCTAAGATAAACAGATACAAATTCATGTTTTTCCCTGACTCGGATCAGAGCTTTGGTGCTCAACTTGTATCTGTTGATTAGGCTTCTGTGCACCCAGCAGCCTGAATTCCTAATAGACGGTGAACACGGACAGGGAGCAGCAGTGAGAACTGTCTAACAGCCTACAAGTTGGCTTCAAGGTGTGTGAGACCACCTCTGCCTCAGCAAAGGGCAATTAGCTTGCAAGGGAAATACATTAGCTTGAAGGAGTTACCTAAGTCTGAAAATTATTTTTGTTTTGTGTTGGTTGCATAGAAGAGTGCTTGAGGCTAGATATTAAGACAGTGTCGAAGAGAGAGAGAGAAAAAAATAGGGGCTAGAAAATAAGCTCCTCCTAACCTTTTCCACAGCCAGTTGCTGGACAAGTAAGACCATTTCCATAAAATTTAAATGAGGTGTTTAAATTGGCTCCCTGTATAAATTACTCTACGTGAATATTCTCCTATTTGACATGCATGCTGATTGTAGATCCATCCTGCTGCTACATGGAATGTAGTTTATGTAAAATGGGTAAAGATTGAGAAAAAAGAATTTTAGGTTGGCCCAAGGAGCAGGTTAAATTTCTTCTCTTCTCCCAAAGCTTACATTTTTGGTAAAATTATATGCAAAATAAAATCTTATGTTAATGAAAAATTAAGTTTGAGCTCTTTATTTCAGCGATCTAAGGACTTTACAAGTTACAGGAGGATGATTTCTTTCATAGGGGAAATTCTGAGTTCTAACAGCTTACACTGCTTCATTTGTGGAAAAAAAGAAGCATCTTCAGAAGGACAGCATGGGACCTAAAAATTGGAGGTTAGATTTCATTTCATGCCTCTACTGAGTCCCCAAGTGTCTTGTGTGGGGAAGTGGAATATGGTTCCAATCTGCTTCCTCGAATGCAGAGGGAATGATTTTCCTTTCTCCTCCTGCCTTACCTTTGTCTTAGGATCAGTACAATAGCTCAACTGAAGCTTCAACTTAACTAGAAATGTCTTTGCTGAGATCCATTTTAGAAGAAGAGCATGAAGTCTTCGGAACTTGCTGCCTAAGACATATTTCATCATTAATACCAGAACACTCATAACAGAAATATTTTTAATTTCGCTCTGCTGTCTGTTTTTAAAAATATAAATTATTTCCCCTACCAAATACAGAAAATAAGTCTAATACTCATATTGACTCTAAAGAATCCAGTGTATTTCCATGATATTTTTGAATCTCTAAAATATTACTATACCTTCCTCACAAGGTACATTTAGCACCTTTGTGCACCATAATTTTTCACTCTGAAAAGTATTTAGAAACTCATGTAGCAATCTTAATGAACAATCTCCATTCTCCAATTGAATGATATACTGACGGAGTACAAAGAAACGAGGTAATTACAAGGATTAAAATGATGACAAGACAGGTCGCTTGGTAATAACTGGTGGAGTCTAAAACTTTAGATGTCCTTAAATAGCTGGAGAGACCCTATAGATTTCAAGAGTTCCAAATGATACCCTGTTATGAGCTGAACTGTATCTTATCAAAATTCACACACTGAAGTCCTAACCATACCTACCTCAGGATGTGACTGAATTTGGAGAATGAGTCCTTACAAAGGCAGGTAAGTTCAAAGGAGGTTTTAGGAAGGGCTCTAATTCAATTTGACTGGAGTCCACACAGGAAGAGAAATTTGGGCACAGAAACATAGAGAAGGAAAACCATGTAAAGACAGAGGGAGGAGGCAATTGTCTGCAGCCCAACAAGAAATACTTCAGAGGAAAGCAACCCTGCTGCCCCAACCCCAATAGTAACACTTGGAGGCAACCAATGCAGGCAGGCAGAAATAATTGCAACCAATGTAGTGGGTGTCAAAGTATTTATGATTCAGTATTTAGGAAACTAAATGTCATTCGTCTTGAATTAATTATGATCATGATCATTCTCCCTGTAAAATGAATATGAAACTTCACTATGTGAAGGGGGGAAGAAGACACCACCCAAATAAATATTTGTGGTTATAAATAATTAAACAGGAATGATTCCTGACATCTAGAATCTTGATATGTGTATCAGAAAACATCTTGTGGGTATAGGTCAACAACAGAGTAAATCAGTTCAACATACTTTTCTCAATTGCATTTGATTTTCTTGGAGAAATCAAACTATATAGAATCATGTAATGGACTCATTCAAAAAAAAAATCCAATCAAAGAATAAATCTCCACGTGCTTTTCTGGCAAAAAAAGAGTTTCCAGTGAAAAATACTTTAAAGCAAAATTAAAATATTCAAACCTTTAACTCAATAAATTCAATGAGAAAACATAATGTATTATATTTTCATGAATATTTTGTCTTGTGACCTCCAAATTTTATATGCCATATAAGACCCCAGAAGCAGAGTAAGAGTTGTTGAATTTAGCTAATAATATACATATCTGTATTCCTATTACAGTAAACTTCCTAAAATATATTTCTTGAGCTTTTTTTCCAAAATAAATAAATATTTAGAAAAATTAATGACATTTTAAAAAACTCACCCCCAAAATCTTGATGGCAAAAGTAGCAGCTTGAGTCCTTATATATTATGTTACTAAAATTTAATTCCATTTTTAGAAATAAATTCTTGTGTTTTGATTTCCATTAAAAAAATCAAAGTGCTGATATTTTCAGCATTCCCTTTGACATACATTGTTAGAAATCAATGAATAGTAAAAGACTAATAGTTTGGGGCCATCCGACAGTGAATATTGTCTTCGGAAGTTCCTGCCTCGTGGAGCCAGCTGTCAAATACCTGAGCATTCTGAGAGAGAACCGTCCGAGGACTTCAAGGATGTCTGAGGATAAAGGCCTTGATAACTATACTAAGAAGCACCGATCGTCAAAGAGAGAAAAAGAACCCAGCTTGATTTTAATGAAATCTTTTTAAAGTGTGAGAGAGGCAAGCACTGTGGAAAATATCAGTGACTTGGAAAGGAGATTGAAGAAGGAGTCCCCCAGTCTCTTCAGAAGATTAGTTGATATCAGACGCTAATGAGACAATCTCTCGTAAATGAATTAATGGAGTCCCCTCATTCTGGACAGGTGTGTTCTCTCTGAACAAATGCCAAACGATTGCCCAAACTGGACCTGTTATAACCCTCCTGCCTTCATCAGTGGGCTGTGGAGACTATGGCGTCTTTATGATCTTTTCCAAGGTTCTGCAGAAAGCTTTTCTGGCTCTATGGACTTTGTGGCTAAAGAGAAGGTTCCAGCCCCCAAGGCTGCTAATTTAACAGCTTTCATGAATATTAGAATTCATGTAAAATAATTCTTTTAAAAGTGTACATTAAATTATTTCTAATTAAATCATGAGAAAAGGTCTTCTTTACTGATTCCTTAGTATTAAATAGTTGCCAATTATAAGGGGGCTTTACTGACAAGGTTGTTTATGAAAGATTCATTCCATATAGCTAGAAAACAGCTACTGAAAACCCAGCTAAAAATCAGCTCAATTTTCAGGAAATTAATGTCTCTGTTATGTGTATTTATATTTAGAGAAGGAAAAGTGCGACTGTTTCATCCTTGAACCTAGAGATTGCCTGAGCTCTTTGCAGAGAAAAAGAAGAAAGTTTGATTGCAGTGGCAGGCTGGAAACAATTTGGACGTGCAGAGTATTGATTTCTCTCCTGTATTTATTCTATTCTTGTGTTAGGAAACACTAAGTATCTGGAGAGGGGTGGCAAAGTGGACATTTTTAAAACAGTTTGACATTATTGAAAGCCTTCCTATTTGTCAAGGTGCTTACCTGCTTTATAGAATTGTTTTGTTTTTCACATTTTTGTTCTCAACGGATGTCATATCCTTGAAATGTGGCAGGTTCATATCTCTGAAGTATCAGTTTTTCAGTTTAACACCATATAAACCAGCTGTGGACTGGGGAGCCGCGGACGCTGACATGACCACATGCTTTCACTCTCCTTTTTACTGATCAAACAGTTGGTAAATCGCAAGGAATAGCCAGCATTGCACTGTGTAGCCATGGATCAAACCCTCTCTTGGCACTGTATTCTAATCAGCCATGGCCATTCTTTAGTCATGTTTCAAATGGTACCACGGTTCCCAAGTTGGTTTCTCTGGCAACTGTAGAGACAGTTGAATTATAATTCGTAATTGACCAGTCACTAGCCCAGGGACTTTTCTTTATCAGCCAAGTTTCCATGTGGCCTGTGGAGTGTGGAAAGTGGTTGTCCCTCCCAGTTTCCTGCGTCCTTTGAGATAGAACCAGTGAACCACAACCCTCTGTTCTGATTACTGGACTTTTTTTTTTCTTTAAGATTCATTCAGAACTGCTTTGACTTTCTTTAAAGATTGCTATCCCAGGGAACAATGCTGCTCGTTTTGGATTGTTTTGTGCTTTTCCTACCTGTTGAGCTTGGGTCTATGCTGAAGCTGCTGACTTACTTTATAGGGATCATCTGGAAAACAAGTTGAAATGGTCACTTGTTTGCTTCTTTTGCAAACTTTCCTCCTCCCTGATATGTCCAGATGTAATAAGAATGATGATTAGCTAGGCTACTAAAAGACCTCTCAGAATTTCTTAGGTGGAAGCATTTCAGATTAGTTATCTTAAGCCAAAGATACTTATTAAAGATTCTTTATGTCTTACATAAGTTTGTGGAAAACTCCTTAAGATCTTGAAAGAAATTTTGTATCATTCTTTCTGGGCACATGGGTAAGAAATCTTGGCATCTGGAAACAAACCAGTTAATTTAAACACTGAAAGTGTCGAATGTGTCACAAATACAGAATATTTCTAAGTAGGCCTGATATTGAGAAGCATTACATGCTTTGGGTAATATCCAAGAACACTGCCCCATTGGTTAATGTAAAAATTAGTCACCAAATTTAATAGAGTTATTGCAATTGGATTTGTAATTCCTTAGCGTTTCATTAACATTTATTTGGTGTTACTGGTGAATATTGATTTGATTTAGATTAATGATGATGGTAGACTGATGTGAATCTTTACCTTTTAAATTGACATTAGCATCCGTGTAATACCTAGGCATTAAAGGCAAAGTCTCTGTGGACTTGCTAAGCTTACATGACATAGAACTTGTGAGCGCCAGCCCCATAGAGGCAGCTCACTGATGCCACTGGAAGAGAAGTCTTCCTTTTGCTTACTATTCTCAGTCATATTTATCGATTACCAGCACGCTCAGAGGAAATGTTGCCATGAGGGGTACAAATTGAGCTGGAGAAGTAACTCAATTAACATGATTCCAATGCCAGGGTCATTTTTTCAAGACGTGTTCTTGCTCACTCAGTGACTTCTGTATTTCATTGATTCTGGGCCCTTGGATGCCCTAAGAATATATATGACCAAGGGCTCTTTCTTTTGCTTTTATGGCTTGCCATAGCACAAATTGCTGCAGATGTGAATGTTCTTATTGGCATACATAGAAGAATGACCTTACTTTATAGTGCTGTTATGAAAGCACGGTTTAAACTAGCCCTTCAATTTTTGTGTGAGAGAAGAAGGGGCTAATCTCATAGGTCTTGACCCTTCTCCAGCATTCAAACAATTGACGACAGAGCACAGCCTTTTGTTGCATTCCCTGCTTGTCATTTTCTTGGCCTTAGATGGTACCCAACCCATTTCAGTGCAAATGTCTTACCGATGTCTTGTGTTGGAGGGTAAAGCATCTTCTCAGCCTCAACATCTCTAGTTGACTCTTCTGTAAAGATTAAGAAAAGACATGATTGTCTTAATCGAATCTCAGACACACCTTTCTACATCTCCAATTGAGAGCAGCAGAAGTACTACTAGAAGTATAAGACCCCCTGCCTATTAATAAGACTAGCTAATAAAGCAACTAGTTGCTCATCAAATTACATGACTCAAATGTGTCCACAAAACTGGGTATTCTTAGAGATAGCTTTAACTTTTCCCGCAGAGTTTTACTTTTTTTACTGAGGTTTTGGTGATGATCTCATCTGTGTTTATTCTTCCTTTAAACATTTATTAACACTCTATACAAATTGGGGCATGGACTTTATTTAATTCCTTACACAAACACACAAATAAAAACACTGAATGCTAAGGGCACACAAAATGCCATATAAAAGAAAATGTAAACGATGATAGAAGACATCCTAAGTTACCTGCTGGTGTCGCAGTTTTCCTTGGAGATTCCTTAGTCCAAGGTGCCTGCTGTTCCCTCATTCCCTCAGGAGGGTTCACCTACGCAGGTGGCGTCACCACTCTTACCCCATACAATTGGTCCCAGAGCATGTGCTGGACACAAAGGCACCCATATAGAGTCTGGCCAGCAGAGTGTACGTTGTCCTGGAGAGAGCACTGTTACCGATGTGGCTGCCTAAAAATGGATGAGACTGGCGGTCCCCATCAGATTTTCATCTCTTTTGTGAGGTTTGAATGGGGCGTTCAAAGGAAGGCTGAAGACAATGGAGGGGTGGTAAAGTTGCTGAGCGAGACACAGAAAGGAAGCAGTAAGCAGAAACTATGGGGTTGCAGAACTCAGGGTTAAGAAAATGCCTCAATAGAGAGGAGAATAATGAGAGTCAGTTCACAAGTGTCAGCAGGAGAGCTAGATGCAGAGGGAGAGGATGACTGAGTTGGCCTCATGTGGAACATTAAAGCAGGGAGGGAGGGTGGACATGTGCTGAGGGGACATCTCGGCTCTCTAGAGCTGTTGTTATTCTAAATAATTGTCCAGTTCACAGGATACCTGGCTGTGTGCTTATGGCTGTATTATGAAAGATGTTTCAAATTAGGCATCTGTTTTGCTCTTCATCATTTCCCCATTTACTCTCTTAATAAACCACAGTCAGAATGTATTGTTAGGAGACAAAACTAGCTCCATATGTATTTATAGTCATTTGGGGCAGTAGATACCACTCGCTTAGATCACTTGCAATCATATCATAGAGACAATGTACAGATTGGAGGAAAGAATTCTTACATTAAAAGCAGTAGTGAAAGGATTGTTAGAACAAGCATTTCCCAAAGTGTTTGAGGGACAACTATGTTAAGGCAATTCTTAAAAATGAAGGTTTGAGATGAGAATAATGATTTAAATTTGAGTAAGATTTAGGATGCACATTAGCTTATAAAAAGCTCTGTGAAGTCTTCCAATTAGGAACAAATATTTCAGTTTAACCTAGCAAGAGAAAAGACCTTTTCATTTCATCAGAGTAACAGATAACATGGCACCAAATTATTTTCCATGCTATGTAGTTTTTAAAACATCAATTTATATAAATGATCTTAATAATCACAGTACATTTTATAAAAGATAGCTGCCCTGGAGATTGTACTTACGCTTTGGAATTCTTACTGCTTCAAATGTCCTACAAGAAGTCTTGGAAATAATATTAAATGTATGTTGGTTATTGAAAGTTTTGTAAATATCACATTGAAAATTTTCTTTCTGTCTCTTTCTATCCATTCGCTTATATAGATGAGGTGAGGATTATATTTTATTGTGGATTATCAATGCAATTTAGAGGTTTTGCACACGAATTTTCTAACCTGAGGAAGATGTGGATATAGTTGTCTTTACTCTTTCAAAACAATATGATAAAAATCAAATAGACCAATAGGAACTCAACAAACATATGTTTCAAATCCTCTGTCTGGCTGTAACTGGATTTAGATAATATCACAGGATATTAAAATACTGGGTATTCTGAGCTATATGCTTTGGCAAAGTACAATATTCAAATTTTAAATTTTAGTAAGCAAGAGGAAATTGACACTGTTTTAATGAATGTTCAACTAGAAAAAAAAGAGGAGAAGATGTTAATTATAAAAGGAATCTTTTGTTTAAAAAATCAGTTGTAAAGTTATGCAGTATCTCCCTAATAATTCTTTAAAAAATAGAATGTCTAGGAAAATATAGTTACATCAAGTTGTCATTTGGTGAAGTAGATTTTAATTCTGTAATAGTGTTTATGTGTATAGTTGTGTGTGGGAAAGTAATCATGAGAATTTTCTGATTATTGAGGATATAAATGCAAATTTTGAAAATTTAGAAAGCATAAAAAGGAAATTACCACTATTCATTATTACAGCATTCCGTAATACTGACTTTCTTATACTGGCAGATATTTTCATCCTGTTCTTTTTCCATATATATACTTTTATAGAATTGAGATATTGATATATAATTTTTCTAACTTCTACTGGTACTCTTATTTTATAAATATTCTAATACCTTAAAAAATCTTTCTAGGGCAGTGCCTGTGCCTCAGTGAGTAGGGTGCCAGCCCCATATACTGAGGGTGGTGGGTTCAAACCCAGCCCCTGCCAAACTGCAACAAAAAATAGCCAGGCCTTGTGGCGGGCACCCCTAGTCCCAGCTACTTGGGAGGCTGAGGCAAGAGAATCACCTAAGCCCAAGAGCTGGAGGTTGCTGTGAGCTGGAACACCACAGCACTCTACTGAGGGTGAGAGAGTGAGACTCTGTCTCTAAAATAAATAAGTAAACAAATAAATCTTTCTAATCTTCATTTTAAGAGACATACAACATTTCATTGTCATATATTCAACATTTCTCCTGCATTGATTGATGAGGGTTGATTTTAATCGGAATCAACTTAAAACTTTAACTTTAACAGTAATCCTGTGACATAGGAAAATCTTTTTATTCTTTAAAAGAAAAATGTTTATTTTAGAATAGTTTCTAAAATGGGGATGAATGGGTCAAATGTTTCAACACTTAAAAAATTGTTTCGAATGTTTTGTTACCTTATAAATATTTATACTCTTTAATGTAATATATTAGAACATTCATATTCACTCATCTGTGAATTTCTTGTTCATATCTTTTCTTCATTCACCAGTAGGTTTTTTTATTTTTCTTTTTGATTTTATGTGAAATTTTTGCATATTAACCCTTTATTTTGCCTATTAACCTAAAGTATGGGTAAATATTTTTCCAAGTTATTTGATTTTTATGCTATTTGCATAAATAGAAGATTGGCTACTATGTTCTAAAAGCCATTGATATTTCTGCTCTGATTTCTTCATCCTCATGAAAAATATGTCCTTTTTTTTTTTTAGGACATACACAAATTAAGGATGAATTCCCTTTCTGGGCTGTTGGACTTGATATGAGATAAAATTTTCAGAATATCTATGGAGGGACTAGGATGTAGGCTGTATTGTACCTTTACTTTTTGGCAATTCTTTGGAGGTGGGGAGAAGGTATTCTGATCCTTTTACATAAACCTCTATCACAGCAGATAGAAGCTTCATCTGGGGGTCTGTGGCAACATCTCACCAAAATGCTTAACTCTTCAGTACAGTGAAACCAAAGTTTTATTGAGCTTTTAACAAAATCAAAGAGTATAACTTGCACTGCTTATAAACAAAGAGGCTTTGACTGTGAGATTTGGTGGAGGTTATTTTCTCCCCCTCGGTGTTGTCTATTGCCTGGAAAAGGAGCGCCTCAATCTTGGGCAGACTTACTTATGAAGACTGAGTGATCATCAGACTGCTTATTTTGCCTGATTACTTTGCCATCTCTCACAATATTCAAAACTCATCTTCAGGGTCTGTTTTTGGACAATTTTATTCTATCCAATTGACCTTATATTTGTTCTAATATGATTACCACATTGTTTTAATTACCTAATTTATGTTAAAGTTTAATATCTTGAGTGGCAAATATCCTATTATTAGGATAGTCTTCTTTTTCTCCGTTTTTCTTACTATTTGATGTCCATTTAATCCTTCTAATAAAGTGTATAAGATTCAAAATTATATATGGGGGTTTTGGTGGATTTTCATAAAACACATTAATCTGAGAAGAATATTATCATCATAACTCACAAACCCCCTCATATCTAAGGTTCTCTGAAGTATAAGATATATAGTGTATTGAAATCTGGTGTGGTGGAAAGAACTGTGGGTTAGGTAGTAGGAGATCTGGCTCCTAGGCCTGGCTCTCGATTTTCTACATCTGTGAACTTGAGAAAATTAATTCACTGCTCTAAGGCTCAGTTTCCTTATTTGAATAATGAAGAGGTTGTACTAGATAAGGCATTAGAATGGTCAATGAGTTCCATTGCAATTGTGAATTCAATGAGCATATGTTATTAAAAATAATTTTTGTATGCCCACAGGATACTTAGAAATAACATCTTAGTTTAACAACCATTCTTCCTCTCATTTTAGCATTCCTTTTCTAGGTAAAGATATACTTTATAAAATGGAGGAAAATTGTTATGCATTTTTAAAAAATATGGTGCCATATAAGTAAATTACCTAATTACAAGTGGAACGGTATTGGGCACTGCACATATAAAAGAAGAATCCCAGACCTGATTGATTCAGTTTTTAGCAACTTAACTCCACTGTTCTTATGACATTTTACAGGGACCTCCAGTAAACAGAAATTAACCCAGCAGGAAAAGGAAACTTATAAAATGAACCCTGCTAGTAGCGTGCTGCCAAATGCATTTAATTCAGAAAAATTAGTTTAAAATGAAATTCAATGTTTGATTAGTATTTACAATTTTACAGCTATCAACCTAAAGTATAAAAATAATTTTATAATAATGGTCTATAAAAACATTAAAGATCACTTATGGAAGATATGCCAACTGTTTAACAAAAATAAAACTCAGATTCTTGGTGTCTTAATAAAAGCTCACTGTTCTTCCATATCATCGTTCAGTATGGATTGGTACAGGGTGGCTGTTAAGAGGCAGGACTTTGCCCAACGCCGGTCAATGACAGACTCAGGATCCTTGTCATCTACATATCCAAAACCTCCTAGGGCCTCATTCTCTTCTGCATTTAACAATGTGGATGAGAAAAGAAATGAGGGAGAAGGCACACTCGCTCTGAACCACCTAAACCTGGAGGTGACATACCACTACTCGCCTTCAGCCTCAGTTACGTAGTTCTAAAAAACTGCAAAGGAATCAGGAAACATGGTCTAGTAATGTGCTCAGAAAGAAAACACAGTTGGGGATGAGTACTAGCAACTATGCCACTGTCAGTCATTCTAACTCTGAAACATTATCTCTTTCTCTCAACATACACAGCACACACACCACTTTCCCCAAGCACACACCACTTTCTCACTCCAATCAGTATATCCTGTGCTAAGCCTACATTACCACATGATGTGCGGGGTTCTCCATGAGTCCAGGGTGGTCCCCTTCTGTTTGGGACCTATGAACTAAAAAGGCATATGTCTCCCTTCTCCCAAGCCCAATAGGCAGGCATTTTGAAAGCCACTTGCCCTGATAGTTGAGAACCTGGTGTTTTGATTAGTCTTGGATGCTGTGCTCTGGAAGGGACTCATTGCCCATTGTCTTTGGTGTCCCATTTCTCTGACTTTGGGCATTTATTCTTTGTCAATTATTTTCTATAACCACACCTGAATTGGGCATTGATTATCTGTCCTTCTAGAAGCCTGTACGGTTTTTGCAAACTGCCTCTAACAGACTAATCTTGGGGTTCGCAGCTTGAACAACCAAAGCTCTGCTCAGCCTGGCTTTGTAGTTTCCTTAAGAGTTTTGACAAAAACATAGTAGGCACAAGATCTATTTGCTTCTAATCAACTCCATGTGCCGGCAACCCTGCTCCTTCCTAGACAACTCCTAAGCCTGACTTATTTTTTGCTTCTTTCTCTCTCCTCATTCTTTGCCTCAAGTTAACTGTGCTGACCTAAGGACTCGGGAACAGGACTCTGATCTTTGCCATGGCTGAACTGCTGTGCTCCACGGAGACTTTGTCTCTAGGTCTTTATTGCTCAGTCTTTTGCAAACCTATCTTTTACAGCATGATGTTTAGTAATGGGTTCCAGAACTTCTGATCTTTGTGAGCTTACTTTCATTTGTTTGTAAACCTACCAATTATTTCTATGGCTTACCTACTTCATTTAATTCCTTGCCAAAGTTGCCAATAGTCATCTACCACACACTAATATCGCCCTTCTATCTGTATGCTAGCGGTTTTACCAGTTTATCTAAATAATATAAAGACCCTTTCCCCTACCAGCCTCCAAGAGTAATTGGTTCTTCAGTACAAGTGGCCCAGCCACCAAGTCTAATACCATTTCTGGATATTTTACATTAGCATCCCACTGTTGGCATAATTTTGCCTTATGTTCAGTATATCATAATTATTACAAGGAACTACTCTAAATCCCCAGGATTTTGAATGAATAAAGATTTATTTTACACATATCAAACTCTGATGTGGTTGGCGACAGAGTTCTACTTTGTAGATCTTTTTCCTTCAGCTCAATCACATTTTAGGGCTTTGTTCTCTTACTCATTACGCAGCTGCATTGGAAAAGAAAGAGTGTGTCAAAAACACACATATTCTAAATTGACTTTGCCCCTAAGTGATACAGCATCAGCTGATCTCACAATCCATTAACCAGGAATACATCACACTAAAGCCAACATCTGTAGAGACTGAGGAGGGTATTCCAGATGTGTTCCCAGAAAGAAGAGGAACACAACTGTATAGTTCCGCCATGATCCTATAAATTATCTGACAAAAAAAAAAGGACATTTAGTGTTTCTAAAAACTGTCTGTTACTATCAAGTATTTTTTAACTTAATTCACTTCTACTGCAATATTAGAGCAGAACAGAGTACAACAAAGATACAGTCCCGTCTCCAACTTCCCTGTAACTTCCCTCTATATGGAATTGATCAGATATTTGGAATCAGGAGAAATTCAAGTTCTCCTTTGCTTTCTCTTTACAATGACTTCTACTCTGTTCTCAAGGTAAACTTGTTACTATAGAAGGGCAATATACAACTACTTTTCCCCCTGACCAAATATGTAACTAGTTCCTTGGACACTACATAACAATTATTGGTAGTTCTATAGTTCAGAGTATTCATTTTCACACATACACAAATACTAACAACTTACTTTGTTGTTTTTTAAAGAGTACTTTCATTATTTATTTTTACCATAGAGAACCTGAAAAATGGAGAATTGGTCCATAGAAAATTGAGAATTGTCTATAAAAAGATGAGCATATGAATTCCCTGGTTTATGGCTGGGTAGGAATTTTGTAACTCTGCCTATAGGGGAGAAGTTTTTAAAAACTCTAGCGCTATATAGACATGATCTGAAAACACACTGATCTAATCCTTGTAACAGATAGTTATTTGTTCAATTCTTCACTCCTCCCTCAGTCCACACTCTTTTCCTACATAACTTCACAATTCTTCCAACGAAAGGCAGAGTGTGTTTCTCCATGCCTTGACTTTGGCTAAAGTATTTTAATAGATGTGATGCAAGCAAGGGCTTGAAATGTGTGTTTGTGACGGAGCTCACTATTGCACTTCTGCATTCTCCAAGAAATAAGCATGCCCCAGTAATGAATTATTCAAAAAGAGTGAGAAAAATATGTAATGGAGTTTGACTCAACTTAATTCTTGGAGCCAAGCCTATCCAAGCCCATGCACCAGAATAAGCGATGGTTGTTTAGGCCACTGTTTCATAAACAAGAACAGTTAACCAATACTCCACTTAACAGTTTTGTTTTTATTTTTAAAGATACACTACAGTGAACGTTACTGTGAAAAGCAAGATCCAGGATGTATAACCAGATGATTTTATTTCCAGCTCAGTGACCCTCATACTATGATCTTCAATTCAAATTTAGTTTATATATGAAACTACTCTATGACATGGCTTAATTTCAGAATAGCAGAGCTTATATATTCTCAATGTAAGCAGAATTAAGATGCTATTAGAGAATTAAGCTTTGTTTATGCTTTTTGTTACAGTTTTCTAGAGTGTACTTTAAGCACTGGCTACAAGCCATATTGGGACATTAAGTAATCACAATACTAACACATTTCAATATTCATCTGGCAACAAGACCCACAATTATAGTTAAGCTTTCATTCTCTGTGTCTGCAATTACCTAACCAGTGATAAGGAGATTTTCATGATTGTCATTAAGGGTTTAATTATGAATGAGTTAGATACAAGAACAGTTGTTAGCTAGATATCTATTCATCCCTGTGGGTAAATTGGCCCATCTGAGGAGAGGGCCTAGAAAAACAGGACAGAGTGGTAAAGACAGCCAGTTAGCTGCGTTATTGTGGACTCAGGACACATTGTTGCCTCTCTCACTCCCTCTCAGTAACTTCATATGGTAAGAAGCATTAAGTCTCAGGGCCTGGGCTGACTGTGAAGAGCAGTGTGTTGTCCTGATGCAACCCCCTCGCCCTGTGAGTCTGGCTACTTACCCTTTTACAAAGGGTAGAATCAAAGAAAATTCTTAGCACCTAAGTAATAATAGGTGAAGCAAACATTTTGAGTTGCCTGAAAAAGAACTAGAAGACTAGACATCACTAATTCATTATTTTTATTTATTGAATGTTCCTATCATTTTAATAGCCCATTTATAATTACAATTAATCCAAGATTGACTATTTAGTTTATTATTATAAACCAAGTGTTAGTTACTTTATTATAAACTTTATAAGAATCTAAGCATGTCAGAGGAGAATGTCACGGGTTTGTGTAGTTGTTTTTTTTTTTTTTTTCCTGGATTAATATGAGAGTATATACACGATTAGGGTACATTATTTGTGTTTGTAAAGTGAAGACTGAATTGCAGTTGAGTCCTTCTGGTTTGTGTAGTTATTTGACAGGTATGCTTTGGGGCAGATAATAAGCCAAAAGTGCCATTGTTGTTGTTTTTAAAATGTGAAATCCAGACGACACTATGAACAAAGGACCGAGTAGGAATAGCTTTATTGTGGGGCTTGATCTTTAGAAAAGGTAGTACTAAGAATGTTAGATCAAATTGAAACCACACAAAGGCAATCTTATTTATCTGAGTGTTTGAAGTACTTGTTGTCCTTATTTGTTGTTTCTTTGAACAGGATAACAGTGATTATAACACATAAAATAAGTTTTTGTTACATTGAGAAAAGAAACATTATTCATTGTCCATATGCTACAGTTATTTTAATAAGGTATTGAACCACATTCATACCTCTAAGCCTTTTTTTCCCCCTCTTCAGCTCAAACCTGTTCTACCATTATAAATATTTGAAAAATAGATTTAGTGAGTTTTAGAATGTGTCACGGGATTCTCAGGAGGAATTTTATGCTACGATAACTATATTTTCAGAAAATTTTAAATATTTGGCTTAAGCATGGGAAAGTGAAATTATATTTTTACATTTAAAAATACCCTTAAATAGTAACAAGGAAATACTGAACTTCAACTGCACTTTAAACCAAAAGGACCTAATAGACATATACAAAACTTTTTATACGGCAGTTTTTAGCGCACATGGACTATTCTCTAGAATAAGCCATATGTTAGGCCACAAAACAAGTCTCGACAAATTCAAGAAGATTTGAAGTATTGAAATTAGAAATCAAAAAGAGATCCCAATTAGATATCTTTGGGAAATTCAGAAGTATGTGGAAATTAAACATGGTCCTGAACAACCAATGGGTCAAAGAATAAATTAAAAGGGAAATTATTTCCTTGGCTATGTGGAAACTTTTTAACTTAATCAGTCCTCACTTATTTATTTTTGATTTTGTTATGATTTCCCTTTGAGCCTTCTTCATAAATTTGTTGCCTGGGGTCGATATCTACAAGAGTTTTTACAATATTTTCTTCTAGAATTCTTATGGTTTCTTAGATTTTATTCTCTAATTCATTTTGAATCAACTTTATTGAGGGTTTGAGCAATATAGATCCTGTTTCAGTCTTCTATATGTGTCTATCCAATTTTCCTAGCACCATTTATTGAATAGCGATTCTTTTTCCCAGTGTATATTGCTGTCTACTTTGTCAAAGATCAGATGGCAATATGTAGATGGTTTTATATCTGGGTTCTTTGTTCTGTTACTTTGGTCTATATCTCTATTTTTGTGCCAATACCATGCCATTTTGGTTACTATAGGCTGCAATGTAGTTTAATGTTTGATAAAGTGATGCCACCAGATATTTTCCTTCTGCTTAAGTCTGCTTTGGCTATTCAGGCTCTTTTCTGGTTCCAGATAAAGAGCAGAACTGTTTCTAGATCTGTGAAAAATGACATTATATTTTGATGGAGATTGTATTGAATCTGGAAATCACTTTGGGTAATATGTATATTTTAATAATATTAATTCCATCAGTCCCTGACCATATGTTTTTCCATTTGTGTTCCTCATCTGTTATTTCCTTCTTAAGTTCAACAGAGAAAATAGACAACCAACAGAATGGGAGAAAATATTTGCACTCTGTACATCTGATAAGGGGCTAATAATGAGAATCTACAAAGAACTCAAGAAAATCAGCAAGAAAATTATCAAATAACCTCATTAAAAGGTGGGCAAAAGGACAGTGCCTGTGGCTCAGTGAGTGGGGTACCAGCTCCATATACTGAGGGTTGGATTCAAACCTGGCCCCGGCCAAACTACAACAAAAAATAGACAGGCATTGTAGTGGGAACCTGTAGTCCCAGCTACTTGGGAGGCTGAGGCAAGAGAATCACCTGAGCCTGAGAGCTGGAGGTTGCTGTGAGCTATGATGCCAGAGCACTCTACCAAGGTTAACAAAGTGAGACTCTAGAAAAAAAAAGTGGGCAAAAGACATAAACAGAAGCTTTTCAGAAGAAGATAGACTAATGGCCAATAAACATATGAAGAATTGCTCCACATCACTAGTCATCAGAGAAATGCACATCAAAACCACTATGGTGTTAAGTGTAGCTCCAGTCAGGATGTTTTTTGTTTGTTTGTTTGTTTGTTAGTTTTTGCAGTTTTGGCCAGGGCTGGGCTTGAACCCACCACCCCTGGTAGTATATAGGGCTGGTGCCCTACTCCTTGAGCCACAGGCACCACCCCAGAATGTTTTTAATTAAAAAGTCCATAAACAATAGATGATGGTGTAGCTGCAGAGAGAAAGAAACACTTATACAATAGTGGTGGGACTGCAAACTAGTCCAACTTTTATGGAAAATAGTATGGAAATTCCACAAGGAACTAAGAGTAGACTTACCAGTTGATCTAGCAATCTCACTCAAGATTGATCTATTACTCAAAGGGGAAAAAAAGTTATGTCATCAAAAAGACACTTGAGCTAGGATATTTATTGTAGCACATTCACAAGCACAAAAATGTGGAATAAACCCAAGTGCCCATCAATTCATGAAGGGATTCATAAAATGTGTATATGTATACCATGGAGTAGTTCTCAGCCATTAAATAATTAATTAACACTTTTGGCCACAATCTGGATGGAGCTAGAGATCATTATCTTCAGGAAATGATTGCAAGAATGGAAAAACAAACACCACAGGTAACTCACTATAACATTGGAATTAAGTCCTCATGTGCACAGATGAAAGTAAAATTCAATAGAAATTAAGCAGGGAGGAAGGGATGGATGAAAGCATACCTACCAGGTAAGATATACCATATCTTGGTGATCAGCACACTTGTAACTTTGACTGAAGCAGTACAAAAATAATCCATGTAACCAAAACATTTGTATCCCCATAATCATCTGAAATTATAAAATAAACATAAATTTAATAAATATCTTAAGGTAAATGACAATGAAAACCCAACATATCCAAACCAATGGGATATAGCAAAAGCAGTTTTAATAGAAAATTTTATAGCAATAAATACCTACATTAAAAAATAAGATCTCAAGTAAATAGCTTAACATTAAACCTTAAAGACCTTGCAAAAGGAAAAACTAAACCCAATGTTGGCGGAGGGTAGGAAATAACAGAAAAAAATTAAATAGAGAACAGAAAAACCATCGGAAAATTCAATATAACTAAAAGTTGATTCTTTGAAAAGGTAAATAAAATCAACAAACCCCTAGCTAGACTAAGGAAAAAAAAAAGATAAATAAATAAAATTAAAAGTCAAAGTTAGACATTACAACAGATATCTTAGAAATAAAAAATCATCCCACAAGTTTGTTATGAATAATTACATGCCAACAGATTCAATAATGTAGAGGAAATGAACTAATTCCCAGACAAATATAGCCCACCAAGATTTAATCAGGAAAAAAGAGAAAGTTTGAACAGACAAATAAAAAATAGACAGAAGAGGAATTAAAACTCTTCTAACAACAATAGCAAACTGTCTAACAAAGAAAAGCCAAGAAATAGATGGCTTCATGGCTGAATTCTACCAAACATTCCAAAAGAAATTGTTACTAATACTTCTTAAAACTCTTCCAAAAGATAGAGCTTGAGAGAGTACTTTCAAGTACATTTTACAAGACCAATTCAACCTTGGCATCTAAGACAGACAAAGACACCACAGGAAAAGAAAACTATAGCCCAACATCACTAAAGAATATTGATGTAAAAACCTTCAATAAAATATCAACAAACCTAATTCAATAACACATCAAAAAGATTATACTTTATGAGGAGATGAGATTTCTCTCTGGCATGTAAGGCTTATATATGCAAATCAATTAATGGGACACATCACATTAACAGCATAAAAGGTAAAGATGACATTATTACCTCAATTGACGCAGAAAAGCATTTGACAAAATGGAATATCTTTTCTTGATACAAAGTCCCAACAGTTTAGATATAGAAGGAAAGTTCCTTGACATAATAAAGGAAACTTATGAAAACCTACAGACAACACAATAATCAAAGGAGAAGAACCAAAAGCTTTCCCACTAGGGCACAAGGCAAGGATGTCCACTCTTGCAACTTCTATTCAACACGGTATTGGAAATACTAGCAAAATCATCAGATAAGAAAAAGAAATGAAAGGTATTCCCATCAGAAAGAAACAAGTAAAATTATCAATGATCTCTAATTGCAAAGGACATAATCCTATATGGAAAATCCCTAAGATTCTATAACACACACACACACAAACACAGTGCTAGAATTAATATGTATAAATAAATACAGTAAAATTACAGGGTACAAAAATCAACATACAAAAAGCATTTCTATAGGAGGCGCCTGTGGCTCAAAGAATAGGGCGCTGGCCCCATATGCCCAGGGTGGTGGGTTCAAGCCCAGCCCTGGTCAAAAAAAAAAAAAAAAAAAAAATTTCTATACACAAATAATGACTTGGCTTCAAAAGAAATCAAGAAAACAATCTAATTTATAATAGCATCAAAGAAATCTTAGAAAATGTTTAAGCAGCTGAAAGGTTTGCATACTGAAAACTATAAAACATGAATGGGAGAAATTGAAGAAGACACAAATAAATGGAAAGATATCCCATAGCAATGAATGGCAAGAGTTAATATGTTAAAATGCCCAAACTACTTGAGGCAGATACACAGATTCAATACAATCCTTACTGAAATTCCAACAAAATTTTTCACAGATACAGAAAAACAGTCCTAAAATTCACATGAAAGCATACACTCACAAAAACTGAATAACTAAAGCAATACTGAGAAAGAAAAATAAAGTTGGAGACATACTTCCCAGCTTAAAGTGATATTTCAAAGCTATAGCAATCAAAACAGCATGACACTGGCATTAAGCAGGAAGAGAAACACAAACCAATGGAGCAGAATAAATCCCAACCTATATGGTGAACTAGTTTCCATCGGGGCACCAAGAGAAAACAATGAGGGAAAGAATAGCCTCTTCAATAAATGGTTCTGGAAAAATTAGATTTCCACATGTAAAAGAATGAATTTGGATGCTTATCTTTTATCACAAACAAAAATCAACTCCATATGGATAAAAGACCTAAATTTAAGACCTGATGTCCTAAAATTCTCAGACGAAAACATAAAGGAAAAGCTCCTTAACATTGGCATTGGCAATGTTATTTTGGCTATCACATCAAAACCCCAGATTATAAGCAAAAATGAATAAATGAGACAAAATCAAATGAAAAGCTTCTGAATAATAAAGGAAACTGTTATGAAGATGAAAAGACAGCCTAAAGACAGGGAAAAAGAATTGCAAACCACCTATCTGGTAAAGGGTTAATATCCAAAATTTATAAAGCACTCTTTCACTTCAGCAGCAGAAAAACAAATAACATTCAAAAACTGGGCAAAGGACCTGAATAGATATTTCTCCAAAAGAGATTCAAGTGGCCACCAAGTATACGAAAAAGTGTTCAATTTCACTAATCATCAGAGAAATTCAAATAAAATCCACTATAAAGGGGTGGTGCCTGTGGCTCAAAGGAGTAGGGCGCCGGCCCCATATGCTGGAGGTGGTGGGTTCAAACCTAGCCCCGACCAAAAACTACAAAAAAAAAAAAAAAAAAACCCACTATGAAATATCTTTGGTTATTATCAAAAAGATAACAGATAACAAATATTGGAGAGAGTGCAGATGAAAGGGAACACCGGTGCACTGTTGTAGGAAGGTAAATTGGTACAGCTATTGTAAAATTCGTATGGAAGTTCCTTAAGAAATTACAAATAGAACTACCACATGATTCATTAATCTCTCTCCTAGGTATCTGCCCAGAGGATATTAAATCATCACCTCATAAAGATGTCTCCACTCCCGTGTTCATGGCAGTATTATTCACGATAGTCAAGATATAGAAACAACCTAAATGTCCCTCAGCAGATGAATGGATAAAGGAAATGTACTGTATATACACAAAGAAATACTATTCAACTGTAAAAAGAAGATCCTGCCACTTGCCACAACATGGATGTATCTGGAGAACATTACGCTAAATGAAATAGGCCAGACACAGAAAGAAAAATGTTTCATGATCTCACTTATCTCACAAACACACACACACACACACACACACACACACAGTGACAGCGTGGACATAAAGTTTGTGTGCAATTTAAAATAGTTTCCTAGTAAATTGCATATGACCTTTATGTTCCCCAGCTATATAACACAAAGATAGCAAATGAAACAGTGTTACCATGGAGATGGCTGGGAACAAATCCGGAGATGTAGGTCAAAGGACACCAAATATCAGATATGTAATAAAAGCAGATACAATAAAATTGCATTTTATTATACACCCAGAACATACACTGGGGGAAACAATCCCTATTCAATAAATGGTGCTAGAAGAACTGGATATCCACATGTAAAAGACTGAAACTGAACCCACACCTTTCTCCACTCACAGAAATTGATTCAAGATGGATAAATGACCTAAATCTAAGGCACAAAACACTAAAAGTCCTCAAAGAAAGTGTGGGGAAAACACGTGAAGCTATGGGCCTGGGGGAAAAACTTTATGAGGAAGACATCCATGGCAATTGCAACAATAACAAAAATAAACAAATGAGACTTAATTAAACTGAAAAGCTTCTGTTCAGCTAAGGAGACAACAACCAAAGTAAATAGACAACCTATCCAATGGGAAAAGATATTTGCATATTTTGAATCAGACAAAACCTTGATAAACAGGATCTACAGAGAACTCAAATTAATCAACATAAAAAGAGCCAACAATCCCTATATCACTGGGCAAGAGAGATGAATAGAACCTTCTCTAAAGAAGAAACGACAAATCCCTAACAAATATGAAAAAATGCTTATCAGCCCTAATTATTAGAGAAATGTAAATTAAAACCACTCTGAGATATCATCTAACCCCAGTGAGATGGCCCATATCACAAAATCTGAAAACTGCAGATGCCGGCGTGGATGTGGAGAGAAGGGAACACTTTTATACTCCTGGTGGAACTGCAAACTAATACAACCTTTTTGGAAGGAAGTATGGAGAACCCTCAAAGAACTTAAACTAGACCTCCCTTTTGACCTTGCAATCCCATTACTGGCCATCTACCCAGAAGAAAAAAATCCTTTTACCATAAAGACACTTGCACTAGACTGTTTATTGCAGCTCAATTTACAACACCAAAATGTGGAAACAGCCTAAATGCCCACCAACCCAGGAATGGATTAACAAGCTGTGGTATGTGTATACCATGGAATACTATTTGGCCATTTAAAAAGATGGAGACTTTACAACTTTTGTATTAACCTGGATGGAAGTGGAACACATTATTCTTAGTAAAGCATCACAAGAATGGAGAAGCAAGAATCCTATGTACTCAGTTCTATGAGGACAATTAATGACCTAGTACATGGTGGGGGGGAGGGGAAGGGGAGAACAAGGAGAGGGAAGGGGTGGGTGATCACAGTGTGTGACCTATCTTTTTGGGGGGAGGTGGGGCACAACTATAAGAAGGACTTTACCTAACAAATGCAATCAATGTAACCTGGTTCAAAAGAGTGAGAAAGAAAAAAAAAGTTTAAAAACAATTATCATATTTTTTGCTTTAAATATTTAAAATTGAATTGAAGAAATTCAGTTTTAAATATCTAAATTAACATTTACTAAATTTTTAATACTACAATACGTGCTAATGTGATCTGCCTTTTCAATGAAATTACATTAGAATTTAAAGTGAGAAACTTGCCACTTAAAACTAAGTGTAGTAATAGGAAAAGATAAAATATCCTAAACAGAAAATATCCTACAAGAAACAATAGAAAAAAAAAAACACATGAAAATAAAGAGATGATTACATTGTCTACTAGTTTGGGGTTTTTTTCATTCGTTTTCACACAGATTTTTGTAGCACTTACTAGGAACCAGACACTAGCCAGCAGCAAAGCATTTCACAGAATCACTTTCTATGACCTTTACAGTAACTATCAAATAGACATTGACATTACTACTGAGGCACAGAACCGGTAGCAATTTTCTCAGGATCACATAGCAGTAAATGGTGAAGGTGGGAGTCAAACCCAAGCAGGCTGATTCCAGAGTATGTGCATACAACCAACCACTCCTCCCTTTAGTAGCTCAATACATAACCATTTCTTTGTCTACATGTATTGCCCCACCTATTTTTATATCTTCAGGTTTATTGTAAACGAACAGCATATGCTATATATTACGTTACATTACGTTATATTATATTATATTACATTATACTGAACTCCAATATCAGCCAACGTAAATTGCATGCTGTTTGTTTGGAAATGTAGAATTTTCACTAAGAAAAAAGAAAAACACCTCTTATGTGAGTTCTTCCAAAGTTTATTTGGAGAAGGCAAATGAGCCAGAAATAATCATCATTAATGTTAGTATTGGATATTGTAGAAGTTATCTTTAATCTTTATAATTTTTTTTTAAAGGAGTCAAACACAGGGAATTTTTATGCCTGGGATTAAAGACTACTGGCGTGTTAGATGCCATTATTATTTTTAAGTTTACTATAGATCACTCTAAAAAGCGAGACAGTAATTGCTTGATTACAATGTATAAATCACATGCTATAAAAATCCATTACTAAAAAAATAGACAAAAATAATGGCAGCAATAAAAATCTAAAATTTTCCTAATATTATGCAAATAGGTACCTGTAACTTGGGGTAACATTTCAATGACATCATCATATATTGATTCACAAACTTTCTTTATAAAATATTTAACTTAAAATATCATTTTCTGTAATATGTGCTACCTGTAACTAGTTTTTTTAAAGAAACCCTATCTGACTTTTTCATCCATAATATTAAAAGTTTATATCTAAAACTTTTTATGAGTATATGTCTTAATTATGCAGTTTATTATACAGTAGAGCCTCTGTATGTTGACTACTCGAGGGACTGTAACAAACTGGTCAACATACAGAGGTGTCAAAGTAAAAAACTCCGCCTGCTGTGCTGATAAGTACATGTGGTGCATGTCTGATCTATGAAACTTAAAGAGATGGTCAATGTAGGGAAGTGGTCAACTGTGAAGGCTTTACTGTATATAAATTTCAATGTGCGTGTTGTTAAATACTTCACGTTTAGTAGCTGAACTATTATCTTTTGCTGCAGTCCTCATTGTTCGAACAGCTGAAATGGAATTAGAAAGCTTTCTCCGCTAGGTTTTTATGTAATTCTGTATTTTGTTGAGCACTGGTCATGATTAAGAACCTCAACAAATGTTGAATAACAATATTGACACTTTAACTGTAAATATATTACCTTTAAAGCTTGCATAATCTGAGTACCTTTATTCGTGTCAGTCTGTTTTTCAGGATTTAAAAAAAATTGTTGCTCATATATCATATGTGTGTACATGTTTACACGTGTGCATGGTATGTGTGTGTATGTATTGGTCAGTACCAACCGTCTTAAGCTATTAGAAGAACTGGGCTTCTGCATTCGTTCCCTGAAGTTGTATCAGATACCAAATACATGTATTACATCATATATTGGAAATGATCGGGAAGCACAAAATAGTAATGCTATAATCATATTCTTAAGCGAAGAGAAATGGGACCCACCAATTGTAAACCATGCCTTGTAAATAATAATGTACCGTTAAGTATTTTCTGAAGATTTCCCATAAACATAGTGTTTATAAATGCCACAATATGTAGGCATATGTACTGAAGGAACATGGGTTTAGTCTTCTTCAAGAAGATGAGCTTTGCAAAGGAATTTAAAGAAACCAATTGATTACAATTGGTCAATTGTAGTCAATTGAAGCAACAGCTTCCGAGGAGGTGTGACACCGTAAATGTTAGAAAAAGGGGCTTGCTATTCTCACAACATTTTAAAATGATAGAAAATGAGATTTACCTGGGTGTATATATTAGAAAAAGAAGCTGTGATTTTGTGTGTCTTGGAATTAAGATAGTGCTGGAGTTAAATATTATGCTAAAAATTTTAGTTTTAAATTAATACATAACAGGATGTCCACTGAAAATGCTTGGCTGAATGAAAATATTTGATAGAAGTAACAGCAACATGAAAACGGCCTTTACAGGAAAAGATCCTTAGGGGTGGCACCTGTGGCTCAGTGAGTAGGGTGCTGGCCCCAAATACCGAGGGTGGAGGGTTCGGACCCGAACGAGGCCAAACTGCGTCCCCCCAAAAATGGCCAGGTGTTGTGGTGGACACCTGTAGTCCCAGCTACTCAGGAGGCTGAGGCAAGAGAATCGCCTAAGCCCTGGAGTTGGAGGTTGCTATGAGCTGTGACGCCAGAGCACTCTACCCAGGGTGATAAATTGAGACTCTGTCTCTAAAAACAAACAAAAAATATCCTTATAACTCTGTAAGTGATGAAAGCAGCATAAAATCAGATTCTAGGCAGATCAGATCAGAGTAGGGAGATGGCTGTGTCACTGGACGGGAATCACCCATTTCTGAGATAATGAAAGAATATATATCCTGGGAGAAAAGTGGGGACAATGTATGTACACACATTGTCAATACAGCACCGCTGCATAGAGGTTGCTTACCTTTTACATAAAAATATCCGTATGAGCTCCAAATTTGCATTTTTCTTTAAATTAATAAAGTTATTCTTCATTTTATGACTATATTTCTAAGAAAAAATTAGACAAAAAAATTCAGAAGGCTGAATTATATAAACCAGTCTGGGAGAAATAAGAATGCTAAACCACAAACTTAGTCCTAAGAGACTGGTCCATAGCGCCACCTTGTGTTGATCATCTGGTTATTCGGTTTTATTTTTAAGACTAATTTTTCTCTTGTCAGAAAACATGCAGAAGTTAAGTATGGAGTTAGTTTGTCCTGATTTCAAATTAGTCAATTAAATTAATAAAATATGAAGGAAATAAATATTTTAAAATATTTTTTGTTCACTTGTCAATTTGTTGTTGTTGTTGTTCACTCTGTTGCAAATTAGTGCATTTTTCCCTGTACTAAGTTGTGGTCAATTCATTGGCAGCATGGAAAGAGATGTTGGGAACAGACAGAGTCTGTACTGAATCTACGGGCAGAAATGACGCTTCCTAACATTACTCCTTGTTTTAAAGTAATTTTAATCAAATAATTACGTGTCAAAAGTATACACATTCCATTATTACATTGCAGCTAATTTGCATTGAGCAATTTCTATATTTTTAGACCTATTTTTACAATAGATAGATATTTCCGGTATTTTAATAGAAAAATTTTGTGAACTCACTGTCTTGGGACTAGAAAATAGAACCTGATAAAATCTAACTTTAGCAAGTCTTTTTATTACAACTAAGCTTTATTATTTGAACCAATGGGTGATTACTGTTTCTTAACACCACTCAAATTGGATCACCTTCCATTAATCCCTGAAGAGCCAGTAGATAAGATGCTTAGGGAGAATGATTAAGAAAATAAAATACAAGCCCAGTTTCTGAAGCTACTATTCAAAATGTATTCAAGGCCTATGTGTCTTTGGAAGCTCTGCACTGAGTACTTTTTCGTCCTGTTGGTTTTTTCCCTATCCTCTCTTGTTTTAATGACTGATTCATTTAAGGCAAAATAAGCTTCAGTTGCCTTTTTGTAGTTTTGCTTTTCCTCCTGTTGAATGACCTTTATGTCCTTAAATATAGCATGGCAATAAATTAGAAAATAAACACAGCATATGTGATTTATTTAGAGTATTGTCTATCAATACTAGGCCTATCACTGTAATAAAACGAAAATCCCGCAGATTTAACTTATTTAAGTCAATATAACTTTTAATTCAAAATTTAGACATACCAACATATATCTGTAGTCTTTTTTATTGTAATTAAACCAACGGTTTAGCATGCTAGGTTATATGTATATATATGTCATATATAATGTTTATGTATTTATAATCAAATTTAAATTTTAACATATTTTAAGTGTAGCTATAATTTATATATAACATATATGTATAATTCTAGTAAAAGCTATTTCAGATCGTTATGGGATGTGCTGATAATAGCATTGTGCATTCTATATTCCCAGTACTGTGGATAATGAGATTCAGTATTCAATAGTAGTTAACTACAAGTAAATTATCTACCTAATAAAGATAATTTAGTTTCTATATAAATTTTACTACAGGCAGCCATCTTTCCTTCTAGCATCCAAGTCAAAAAAAATTTTTTTCCAGGACTGGATGTGTTGGCCAGTAATCCTAGCACTTAGGGAGGCTGTGGCAGGAGGATGCCTTAAGGCCAGGAGTTTGAGGTTGGGGTGAGCTATGATGACAACACTGCACTCTAGTCTAGGTAACAGAGTAAGACACTGTCTCAAAAATAATACTAATAATTTTCAGAGAGTTTTGAGTATAATACTTAAAATTTCATACTCGTCCGACCGATTCAATAATATGCTTAATTATTGTTAAAGAATTTCAGCGCTTTATAAAAACACATTTTCTAAGTAACAAACAAGAGATTTGTCACTAACAATTATTCAGGATGTCATGTCTTTCCTTTTCATCACCAATGTTGTCATTCCTTTGCAGAATGAATATTTTTGTCTATTTAAATTGCACTATTTTTAGAGGGAAAGCTGTTCAACAGATTAGAGAGTCTGAGCTAGCCAGTGGACAACTTAACTACACAAGTCCACTACACCTAATTATAAAAGATGACGGTTTTAAAATTTGCATAATTGCAGCCATTGGTAGGGGTCGGTAACATATTTGCATTATCTACTTATGTTCCATACCGACACTTTTAAGCACCACTTTAAAAAAAAAAAAAAGAGAGAGAAACTGCTAAGTCTGATGCTTGTAGGTGTCAGAACATCATAACCTACAACACAGACAATGGCTTTTTCTACCTACACCCCTGGGTTCCAATGGCTTTCTAAAATCAATTTCAGATACTATTTCAACTTTTGAAAATAGTCTTTCTATCCACAGCTTCATGTAGCGAGAGAAATGCCTAGTGCCTTGAATCAAGTTTCAGGTACTCATTTCTGCCTTTTACAAATAATCGTTCCATTTTCTATAAATCATGTTATGATAATTAATATATACAAAGATAGCATTCACACATGAAAGTGAGGCAATAGTCAAGGACAGTGGTTGAAGTACATTGTAAGAGCCTTTATATTTTGGAGGCAAAAAGAATCCCTATATCCTAGGAAAATAAACTTTTTTTTTACTGCCTACTGTTTAAACATCTAAATAATATCTGATCTCATTGAATTAGAAAATGAAAGGCACATTAATAAATCAGTGTTGTGAAAATTTGCTAATAAAGATAATAATGATAATAGTTACCATTAATTTGGTAGCTTTTATGTACACAGTCCAGGCACCGTTCATATATTATTTCTAATTCTTATTCAAACCCCGTTGGACAGGTTTTTTACTCCTATTTTATAGAAGAACCTAAAACTCAGAGAAGTTCTACAAGTTGCCCAAGAGGTTAGAGGAATTAAACCTGAATTTAAACATACATTTTATGCCTCGATGGTCCATGGTTTTCCCACTATTTCATACTGCTCTCTTCCTCCAACTATATCCAAAATATAGATTACAACTATATTTTATGAATAATACTTCATGGCAGAACCTTAATAATCTAGTTAATATGATAGATCATTGCTCCAACATTATTTTGCTAGTAAAGAATAGTTGTCCCCCAAATAGCACCCAGTGCATTTCATTTATTTCCTCACTTACTCAACTCCTACCGACTCCCTACCCTGTCAAGACGCTACTGCAGTCATAATGGGGGTATCAATTAGGAAGTGAGCCGAATCTTTGAATAGAAAAATTAAACAGTAAATATTATTAGATATTTATAAAAAATGAGTGGCTGTATAGAACTTCTTTTTATAAAAATGAGTAAACAAAGTAAAATCAAATAGGAATTTAGAGAAAAATGCTGCAGTATAGAAGGTGCAAATCTGTGTTCTGAAGCCTTGTAAATTGCTAAGGTGTCTTTACCACATCAAACCAAAATACTCCTTCCCTCTACATTCCTGGGTCTGCGACCTTTATCATGTCTCCCAGTAGACTTATGTGAGGTATTAACGATGCAATATTGTGTGTATTTGAAATATGCTTTTTGGTATTAGGAGAGATCTAGGACAGAATATTCTAATTCTAATTAATACAAGAAAATGTGTTATTCTTGGCCTGCTGAATGTTTAATTGTCCTTTGAGAAATAATTTATAAAAGGAAAAAGGGAATGAAAGAAAGAAGAGGGAGGGAGAGAGGGAAGGAGAGAGAGAGAGAAGGAGGGAGGGAAGGAAGGAAGGAAAGAAAAGAGAAAGAAAGTGTAAGTTTTATTTTATTTCCCCCATGAGTCATGCTTTGTGGAGTAACAGTCTGGGAGTCAAATGGTCAATTTGTTTTACTATACAATGTAACTGGAAGAAGATAATTTACTCAGTCATAATGCTGTATTTGTAAAAAGAAATAGCAGCATTTGCTTACAAATCAAATTTGACAAAATGATGTAGTTCCATTAATTAAAATTACTTGTGGTATATTGGCAATTTCCAATAATCAAAATTGCCACAGGAAGTAAGGTTGTGTCAGCTGGCTCCTGAGGCATCTGTTTACCTCACACTTCCAGTAAATATATCGCAGACCTTTCTTATTCGCACTGCTCAGGTTCCCTTCAGTTTCTGCTCTCCTGAGGTAACTTCTGAGCTTGGCATTTTCCGTAACTTAATTCTTCATCATTTCCAGGAAAGAGGGGTATTGATAACCTTCTGGTATTATTGTTAACTCTTTTATAAATAGTATAAATCATTTCATCATTTTCAGCTTTTTCTATCATAGAAATAAAAAAGAATATATAACCTGACTCTTCCTTATATAAAAATAGAACATTACCACCCAATAAAATACAATCTATGCTCATATTTCTCGAAGTGAGCATCAAAAACGTGTGTGTGAGTGTGTGTGTGTTTGGCACAGGTGCGTGTGTGTGTGTGTTTGGCACAGGTGCATGTGTGTGCAGTGTGTTCACTGTCACGTCTTCATCTTAATGACATTGATGGTGTGCAGTCCTGCAGGACTCTTTCTTTCTCACTGCAGATTCTGAATTGCTGGTTTTGAACTCTAGCGAATTGGGTGACAGTGTGGCTGATCCACTTTATCCCTGCTCTGTCTGGGCCTGGTCTTGCTCTCTGAGGCACCACTTCCCTGTTTCCAGTGACTTCAGGGAAAGGTTCATTAGCCTGATCTCTCCGTCTCTTTTCTTCCTCCCCTTTCTTCTCTCCTCTCCACACTGGACTCTGGGGCTCTTTATTCCTCAGGTCCCCTGTAGGTTAAGCCTAAGCTCTTGTCCTCTCTTCTCTTTAACTCACAGTCAGCGTTGGCATCTGTATTCAGTAACCCTCCACATGAATAAATAAAAGCAGGTACCAGCCTCCCAAATCTCCAGGTCTGGCCGGACAAACAGCTTGAGACACAGCTCCTGCCACAGTTTCATGTCACCTTGGAGCAAAAACTCCCCAATGCCATTGAGATGAATCTGATAGTAACTGTAATTCCCCAGCGTTTAAGCTTGCTAGATCCTACAAACCCTATTCATAACCTACAAATATTTGACATCTAAAGAAAGGTAAACTAGTACCTAAATGACACATTAAGGCAGAAGGAATGGACATTCTTGTGGGTAGGGTAATTAAGGGTTTCTGTGGAGATCTTTCTGCTTTTTGGAGGGTCTGAGCTGGTTTGGGTAGCTGCGTAGGTAATTTGCATTTGCCAAAAGTTAGTATTCAGTATTCCTCACTCTGTATACCCATGATTCTTGTTCTTGATAGACATTTTACATTTTTTAAAAAGTGTGCTCCTTTGAAGTTATTCCAAAATGATTATTGTTTGAAAACAAACCTTCCAGATTTTGTGAAGTTTTGGTTTTGCTTTTGTTTTTATACACGAGGTTGAAACAAAGTTACACTATTCATATTAGTTCACAAAACATTATCACCCCTGGTATCCGTAAATTCTCTCTATTGGTGAATTGGTTGGTTGTTCATTTGTTCAGTTGGTCGCTGTTCTCTAACTCCCCTTAACCACTCCCAGAATGGGCAACCATGTGAATGTGGAGATTTTAGCTTTTGATTATATTGTATTCTTATAAAGTTGATGTTGTTTTTATGTGCATGTATTCTAACAAATGACGTTGCTCTGTAACCTTGTTTCCTACTTACTCCTGCTGTGGTTTAGTGCTCATCCTTGATTCAGGTGTGCGATCCGTTCGTTGTGGTCTAACTGCAGTTGATGCTTATGGCACGTTCCTGCCACATTTTGCCTAATAGAGGTCTGAGCTTCACTTCTGAGTAAAGAAAAACAAATATACTAAATTTGCTTTTTCCTTTTTGTTTGCTCTTGGACTTTTAAAAAATCTGCTGTGCGAAGGGGATGTAATGATGTAAGTAATTTAAGGCTGGAAAGAAAACGGGAAAGGATATGATCAGAATTATGAGTCACTTGGAAGAAACAGGATCAAGGCTTAAGTGTTCTAGGTTTCATGTGGTAGAGCCGTAACAGCCGCAGGTTTTCATCTGTTCAGAGTTCCTGGGTGCCAATCTTGACCCACCTACTTACCAACTCTGTAACCTTAGGTAAGTTAAATTTCTTCTAATTCACAAAAGTGGTATTGGGCCACAGGACTCATTCAGTTCCCTCACTGGTAATAGGGATATAAAAATGATACTTCTTTTGTCAATACGGATAGGCTGGACTGTGTTGCTATAACAGCCGCCACCCCCAAATCTCAAAGGCTTAAAACCACAGATTTTTCTTGCTTCTGTTACATGTCCATCATATCTCATTGGAGGGCTCTGCTCCATGATTTTTTTCTCCCTTCACAGCCCCGATTCATGGCATGACCACCCTAGAGATTTCCATTTGCTGAGACAGAGAGGAAAGTGAGTCTGGAGTCTCAAGCCCCCGGAAACAACCATACTTTCGTTTACAAGTTCTCAGCTGTCTTGGTCATATGACCTTACTCAACACCAGGAAGCCAAAAGAGACGTCTCACCAAGTGCCCAAGACTTGAAGAATCTGAAATATTCAGTGAACATCCGTAATGACTACCACATGGTTGTAAGTATTATGGGGCTTATTCTTTATCGTGTGGTTAGTACAATATGCAAAGGAGACACGAGAAGAATATTAGCCCTTATTTTATAGTCCTTAGTAAGACATAAAAGGCCTTTCCTGCTTTCCCAACATTCTCCACTTAAATGCTGTGCTCTATTACTTCCTAATCACCTTCTTACCCCTTCCCCCTTCCCCCACATACCACAGACATATAAGCCAACACTTCCTTCACCCTTCAGATGAGTGATACCTTGTGGTAGTACCTTGATTATATTTCTTTCAGAATGCCTAAGCACTGACTCCGTGCCTATCCTGCCACTGTAACTACTTCTTAGCTCTGCAAGTTCTACTAGTCTTTTTTTTTTTTTAATAGAGTCTCTCTTTGTCACTCTTGGTAGAGTGCTGTGGCATCATAGCTCACAGCAACATCAAACTCTTGGGCTCAAGCAATTCTCTTGTCTCAACTTGTCAAGTAGCTGGGACTACAGACACTGGCCACCATGCCCAGCTATTTTTAGGGACAAAATCTCATTCTTGCTTAGGCTGGTCTTAAACCTATGACCTTAGGCAATCCACCTGCCTCAGGCTCCCAAATGCTAAGATTACTGGTGTGAGCCAGGGTGCCCAACCCAGTCATACTAGTCTTGATGACAATTGGTTCATAGATGTGTTTACTGTGACTTTATTTTTGTGCTTTATCATATAAGTAAAATTGTTGTTCAAGATAGCACTTTTTTAAATTGAAAGGAAGGCAATAATTAAAAGGTGGAACTTTCTCAGGGAAACTGAGAGTCACACTACTTTGTCCATTTCAGCAACAAATTAATGGGCTCCTTTAATAGCTTCCTATGACCCTCCCCCACCCTTTAATCAACAGGGTGGCAGCTCACCAGCCTAGGCCTAGTCTTGAAGATTTTGTTATTTTTTCAGACTCTTCAAACACACTTTTCTTGGGCTCCCTTTCCCTACTTCCTCCTACCTCCAGACAAAGTAAGTTCTTCCTTTGTGTTCCCAAAATAGTGGGGATAGAATTCAAGATGCATGAACACTATTTCCATGTCTATCTCAGTCATAGAAAGATGAGGTCTTTGAACACAGGGATCTCATTTCATTTGTCTTTGTATCCCCAGGAACATGTAGAGTCCTGACACATGGTGAGCAATCAATGTTTGTTGCATGGATGAATGCAAGCCTAGAAATGTAATACCTTAATTAAGGGACCAAATCTTTAGTGGGCTGGGAAGTGGTCCTTCAACATTGTGGCAGGACAGCTGGAGATAGATTTTGAGGTAAAAGGTATTTCAGTATTGTCCTAAGCTTTCATGTGGATCCACTAATTTTCTTGTTTACATTTGAATCCTGTTCCTAATCAATTCTTTGCATCTATAGTTTATCAGCTTTACAGTATACTAATATCACCTTTATAGGATAACATTGTATGTTCTGAAACTATAGCATTTTAATGATATTATTAGTAATTATATAAATATTTAGAGGACTTAAGATCTATAAGTGGCTAGTATTTTTTTAATTAAAAAAAAAAAAGGCCCCAACCTCACCCCACCACTGACAGAATTTAGTGGTCTTCCTTTGGGAAAGGGCCTTTCCCAAAAAGGCCAGTGACAAAACTTTTAAAAAGGCCAAAATTTACAAGATAATTCCAGAGCCTCTATAACTCTCACTGGGATCCATTTTCTGTTTTGTTTCCTCTTTCTTTCCCCCATACGCAGAGCTTTTCCAGAGCCTTCTAAAGGTCTTCTCTAACTCTAGTTTCCAAAATTTCCAATCCACATATCTATAGTCATGTGACGATAGTTGCAAAATAATAGATCATACGACTATCCTTAAAAATTATTAAAATTATTTTGTTGTTCTTAAAATGTTAAAATGATTAAAAATGAAAGAAAAATATGTCCATTCAAAAATGCCTTAGTAATTAGATCTAACTTACCCTCCCAGACCCAAGTCCTACTTCTGCTTACTACATAATATTAGCTGTTTAGTCACACCATTGCCTGAATGCACTATGTTTTGACATATACAGGAATCTTTTTCTATATATCTTTTTTTTTGCCTTCCTCCTCCTAAAAGAAAACAAGAGAAGAAAGCTATAATTTTTCAGTCTCCAACTTAAATGGCACATACTCCTTCCCCTCTGTTTTCAGGTTTTTCAGTTTTGCCTGAACTTACCTTTCATATGTGCAATAGGCTTTCAATACCTTGAAAACAACTTTCATTTGATATTTATATTTATTCCTCCTAGTATCACTTAAACTCCTGCAAACTGTAGTTACTGGCTTCTAAAATTTAATGCATTAAATTTAACTTAATTAATGACTGTATAATTTATTACTTTAGAGGTCCAACTCTGACCAACAGATAATTTTTAGAACTGTGGAATTGTGGAGGTGGATTGGACTTTCACAAGGTATTTTTCATTTCTGAAGTGATCACACTGAGGTTCATATTTGCAGGTGATGGGCACTCCTTATTTTTTTATTTCATTTTCTTTCTCTACATTACTAGTTCTGGAAAGCAATAATCAAATATGCCTCATAGAATATTAAAAATGTTTTGCAAGATAATACAATGATCATGAATAGATAATTGTTAATATTGGTTAAAGCTAAAATCTCTAATAATCCTACTACATGGTGATGCATAATGACTATAACAGTGACATCTGGTGGCTCACAGAGAGTGGTACATTACTCCATCAGTCTAAATGTCTTTCTAGTTTAGTAAGACAATTGCCTTTGTCCTTGTAAATTGGTCCCAATGATTTAGGTATTTGCTTTATCCCTTACTGAAAAAATTTATATTACATATTTTGTTCTCTAATATGTACAGGTCTTAAATTCATATTTTCAATAAGTAAAAGAAGTAAAAGTAATTTCAATTACTAAATTGCAGACCTGAGCTCCTCTCATGACTGAAAGCGGGGGTTGGGGGGAGGTGACAGAATGCCTTTTTAGCACCTGTAATCCTTACCACTTTAACTCTGAACTCAATTCAACCTAAACAGCACTGACCTCTTAGAATGTATGAGGGGTGTCTGAAAAGTAACCTGCCGTGTAAATACAGACAATGGGGCCATATATTGCTGGCTGCTTTCTGGACAACTCTCATATATCCCGTAAGCCATGCTTTGTACTGGGGTGAAAATCACTGTGATGGAAAAAAGACCAACAGACTAGAATATTGGAGTTCCACACCAACTCTGCCACTACTGAGTTGTGTGACCCTGAATCAGTCATTTAATTCCTTGGGCCCTAATTTTCTCTCATCTGAAAGATTTAGACTTGATCTCCTCCACCTTGAAAATTCTTAATGATAGAGAATTAATAGACAGTGATGGTTAATTACAATGATACAGTTCTCCTCTGATATTTGGTTTTAGGTACACAGAAGATAGCTATTTTAAAAAATGATAATAAGGCTTCTTTAAATTCATATTCAGAATTCATATAACATCCATCACCAAAGCACCCAATGGGATAACTCCAGAGTCCCAGGACCACTGGCAAGGAGCCAAAGCTATTAAAGTCACAATTGTGAATAAATTAGAAACAGCTTAGGCTCAGTTCCTTACCCTCAAGAACTGAGTAAATGTACCTGCTGCTCTATCCCCATTCAGCGATTTACAAAGCCCGTTAGAGACTAGATTCATTAGAATCATCTGGACATGTGTTACATGTCTCTCATGCGCCCTCCTAAACCTATGGAAAGGAGATGACTAAAATCCACATTGTTAATAAGCTCTCCTGGTGTTAATGATGGTTATCCTGGTTTGGATATCTCTTACTATCCCAACTCAGAAGACACATAGATCCAGACAGAAAAAGATATACTGGTACCATCAAGCTGATGAAAGGTAAAATCTTTTTAATCAGGACTTACAAACTCAAGTGTCTACAGGGCCCACACAAGTAACTTAAATTAAAAAAATTGGCCAAGTAGGAATTAAGGGGAGCTCACGAGAGCATGCCCCATGCAAAGTAGGTAGCCTTTAATTAGCTGTAGTGGTTGTTGCCAGAAGGGGAAGCTTCCCAGGGTTGCCCTGTGCTTTGTAAAATGAAGATGAAAATAGGAATCTTATGTGAAATCTCCAATTTGTAGGAGTTGGAACCAATTCAATGCAAACTAAATGAAACACATTTGTGGGCTTCAAGTTTTTGTTCTCTATTTTAGATCCAATTCTTATCTGTGCCCTCTAAATCACGCTTTTCTCTTTTTTGGCTCCACTGAATTTTTCAGCATGATGCATTTAACTAGCCACGTGAACCTATAGACCACCCTATAGAGAATGACCATTACGTCTTTTCTGTTGTCATATGCTTTCAAATTCTTATACATTTCTAAAACTTTGTCTCTTCCATAAAGCATTTTGGAGCTTTACTCTCCAAATACCTGCAAACATATTCTTCACAGGCACTAGACCAAACATCTTTTTCCACTTTCATTTATTTAACAAAGGTCATTATAGATATTATTCCTCTTCAGGCAGCCATAACAAGTCAGGGCTTTAACTTAAATCAGGGGAGATAAACAATGTTTCAAATAATAATTTTGGTTAGTGACTAACTATTATATACATATCATTTAAGTGTAGAAAACTCACTATTTATTCATTATTGAGTGCCTTTATATTTGCCTAAAATTACTCTGTTTAAAGGCAACTGCTATGTGCATCTCTCTTTATGATAGAGTCAGAATTTAAAAATATAAAAATAAAAATAACCATTTCCCAGTAAGAAAGTAGAAAAGACTCCATACTGTGAGGTATTATTCCTGAGCCTCAATCCTAAGGAAAGCAAAAGACTCTAAGAGACATGGAAATGTAGAGAAATTTAAATAGAAAGCCAGAAACTTTTCATAAAGTGCATACTATATCTTATTCTACAAAGGAACTTTAATAACTAGCCAAAAGTAGTTAGCCAACAGATCATATATGGTTTGGGGTATTTAGTAGTTTATTTTTCACCATCATAAGTAATAGAATGATGCTTCCAGGTGATGGGGAAATATTTCAAAGTCCCTGCATGAAAAACAAAGGAAAATAAAAGCATATTACTCTAAAAGAAGATCCACAATAATAGTATAAAGTTTGAGGCACAGCAAAGCACTATTAATCATCTCCATGTACTCAAATTGGTCATTTCAAGGAACCTAGAGATTTATCATAACCTGGAACACATCCAAAGCCACTATTTCTGAATATATGACATATCACCAGGACTCATATCATTGTAAAATGATATGACTCAATTAATTTAAATGAAGATAAAAGATATCTAAATTTTATGTCCTATAATAAGCATCACTTATATGACACATTACAAGAATTTATGGAAGTTGACGATTTATTGAACATTAGCTATGATCATGGCCTTAGATGAGATATTGAAGAAAGAATAAAAATAAACACAAGAGAGCATCTCCACTCTAGGATTGCTTAAAATCTATTTAGTGAATACAAATAAAGTATTCACATAAGAACACTTCCGAACAAGATGAGATTTTGAATAAATTGTGTGTTTTAATGAGAATTTGGTCCATTGAGTTTTAAAGAAGCAAAAAAATCATAGAAGAGAGGCAATAGCTAGGGAAATTATATATGCTATTTTAATTTGTCAGCTTAACTAACAAGCTTGGGGTCTTCTGAGTTACTCAGTCATTTATTCATTCAACAAACATTTGTTGAGTGCTACTCTGCATTTTTATTAGAAAGCAACACATTCATGTGGCTCAAAAATAAAAATATATAACAAGAAGTCTCACTATTGTTCCATCCCCATCTCCTCTCATAAGTGATGACTTTATTATTTCTCATCCTTCTAGTTTATTTAGGCAAATGTAAGAAAATATTAATGTGATTAGCTATTTTTAGCCCCTTTTAATGTACAAAAGGTAGCATACTATCTTTACTAGTCTTCACACTTCTCACATTAAAAGACTTCCCTATAAAAACTGAGTGGTATTCCACTTCATGATTGTACCATTGTTTAACCCAACCCCTACAGATGAATATAAGTTATTTCAATTTCTTACTGATATCCACAGTACTAACCTTGTTGTAAGGACAGTCTTGTAGGTGTGTGTTCATATTCCTTGCCTTTTCTTACTAAACTCCCTGAGTAGGTTCTGATATACTAATGATACTTTTGTAAATTCTTATTGATTCAGGGAAAAAGAGGGTTGGGGATGAGAATGTGGGGCATAAGGCAAGTAAGAGAGAACAGGGGAGGCCCTGCAAGAAAAAGGGATGAGAGCAGGCAGGCCCTTCTGCATGCTGCCCACTGGGGACATGAGGATCCCTTCCTTCTCACAGGATGATCATCAAACTATAAAAACTTAAAACTTCACCTTGTTTATCTATAAAATATAAATAAAAATAACAAAAAGGAATGAATAACATAAAATTTAGGAGAGGTATTCGTTGCTTAAGAAATCATAAACAAACACAAATACACACCCAAATACATATAAATGCATATACAACATATATTAATAAAAATCTTATATCACACACAATTCTGTATTTATGTGTCTATATGGAGAGAGAGAGAAAGAAATTTTTAACTTTGGTATTGGTGCTCTTGGTGACAACCCCTAATATAAATCACAGCATGGATTATTCTTCATTTCCTTTGAAGCAATTTTAAGAAACGGCAATGCAGCTACTCTTAAGAGAGAGATGACATCCTTTGGCTGTCCATACTTTCCACTGGAATTTTTTTTTATTAGTAATAACCATCTTTTCTATCTTAATCTCTTGTTGGTTGTGGATCATTACACAGTCAAATCGTTAACTGAATCATGTCATGTCCCATGGAGTTTTATCATGTTTAAATTTTCAAAACTTGACTTCATGTAGGAAAATGAAAGGTATTAAAAAAAAAAAAAAAGCCTGAGTTCTTCCCAACCTCTGACAGCTTGAAAGGAACTCCAACAGAGAAACAGAAGTAAAATGAAAACTCCTGGAGCCTTAGCCCGCCCATACAAGACTCTAATTGGCAGCCTTCATAGAGGATTTGTCTGTCATTCAAGTACCATATACTCTATGTCTTGATTTACTTTGAAAACAGGCATTATCTGATATTTTAATTTGTCTTAAAATTAAAATAACTTCAGTTTGATATTTCACAAAAGTTTTCATTTAATGTGTGCATGTATGTTAACACATACTTGTTCCATATTTTATTACCTTCTACTAGAACTCTGCTTTAAATACCTACTTTAGACCCTAGTTCTGCAAATGAGATCATGTCATGATGTTTTAATTCATGGCTCATTTAGTAAGTTTATTTTCAAAATTCCTCTCTCTAACCATGAACTATTTTCAAAGATCTATGCAATATGGGTACGTAATAGAACAGACCTGACATACACTTTTGAAAACTTGTAAGATTCCTTGCTAATTTAAAAAAAAAAAAAAAAAGAATGCTGCTGCTTCTGAAGATCTTTGGAACTTTAAATTATCTGATTTTAACATCCTGTACCCTTGTGAGGGATCAGTATTATTTTGAAGAATATGTGACTTCTGAAAGCTCAGAGTCAAAATAGACAGTGAATCTTGACTCCCAATTTGTGTCTCTAGCTAACCACATTAACTGGACAATTTTCATTCATCTGTGTATTATTAATAACATAATATCCTGTGACACAACAGAGTAATCACCTCTTTGGAGAATCACCTTAGAGTTATGTGGTACACATTTTAAAAGAACACATTATGTGCGTATATATATATAACTTATGGACTGTCTTATAATTAAATAATTGCTAGCTATTTAGGTAAAGGTTTTCACGTCTAATAGTCTTAATTTTATAAATGGGCATGAACCACTTAGTACCATGATACATATTAAATTTACACATTAGCTTTTTTAAGAAATTCCTTTTATCTTGTAGGTAGATAGCTCATGGAAAGGGAGATGATTTTCATATCCTATCTTTGTTTTAGACTTGGGGCAGCTGAGGTATGGACTGAATAAGTTACTGCTTCTCTACCAAAAACAAATTAGTATTAAACAGAACTGTAAATGCAAGCTATCCAACTTTAAATCAAGATCAATTAATTCTCAATTTGTATGACTTTTGGTTAATACTATTAGGTATTCAGTACTATGCTAAT
>NW_003852485.1:2250656-2266723 GCF_000181295.1 Otolemur garnettii | reverse complement strand
GGGCTGGATTTGAACCCGCCAGCTCAGGTATATGTGGCTGGCGCCTTAGCCGTTTGAGCCACAGACACTGAGCCTCTTTCTCTCTTTTTAATTTCACCTGAAAGCTTTGAATGAAGCTTTTACTCCATGGTTTTCTTGAACTTCTTTTCTTTCTGTCACAGACATCCATGGTCTTTAATTATAAATTATACAAAGCTCATTCCACCACATGTAGCACCAGCTTAACTTCACTGCTGAGACCCATTTGCCTTTTAGTCATATACTTATTGATAGCTGAAATTCAACATGTTCTAAACTCTCCTTAGCTTTTTCTTCTTCTTCTTCTTCTTCTTCTTCTTCTTCTTCTTCTTCTTTTTATTGAGCATTCCACTCAGTCAACCTGAGGTTGAGTGTCATGGCATCATAGCCCACAGTGACCTCAGACTCTTGGGCTCAAGTGAACCTCTTGCCTCAGCCTCCGAAGTAGCTGGGACT
This sequence comes from Otolemur garnettii, assembly GCF_000181295.1. Taxonomy (NCBI): domain Eukaryota; kingdom Metazoa; phylum Chordata; class Mammalia; order Primates; family Galagidae; genus Otolemur; species Otolemur garnettii. The sequence goes on along the minus strand of NW_003852485.1, from coordinate 2,266,249 downwards.
TTAGGTGCCTGCCATAACACCTGGCTAGATTTTCTATTTTCAGTAGACATGGGGTGGAGGTTTCACTCTTGCTTAGGCTGGTCTCGAACTGAACTCAGGCAATCCACCCATCTCAGCCTCCCAGAGTGCTAGGATTATAGGCGCGAGCCACCATGTGCATGGCTTTTTACTTCTACAGGCATGAAGCCTTTACATTTTCAGCACCAACTCTGTAAATCAATATGCATAAACAGCCTTTTCTTTCCCAGGTTGTCTTATAACCACACCTTTATGTCTCTTTATTCCAGCTAGGTTACAAGTTTGTTGTGAACAGGGTCTGACTCATCTTTGTTACCCTACTGCACAGCACAGTACAACACCTGGCAGATGCTAAGTAACTTTTTGGTGAATGAATGAATGAATGAATGATCAGTCATTGAGTAAAGTCCTGGTAAACTTTCAAGGTACATGAGTTGGAAGAAGATCTAAAAAGCTGCCAGAGAATAAAGCGTTACAATCCATTATGGCAATATAATGAAACACCATTGTAACATGTATCATTATTATGTGGTTTGGGGATGATTTTAATAAAATTATATTCTCTTGATGGCATGACTTTCACAGTAGGTATAAGTCTCTTAAAGTCAAGTCTTATAAAGGGATACTATTTTATTAAAGTTTATGTCACTAAAGTGATAGGTATTTATAATTATGAAGGAAATACAACTGAGACAAAAGTATTTCCAATCAGATGGAATTTGATTATCCTTTAATGCTAAATGGGAGGTTCATGACCTGCGCCTAATGGGCCCTTTACAAGTTGTAGTGGACAATTAAGCAACTCAGCAGTGAAACTGACATTGAGGAGCAGATTTGGCCTGCCAGCCGCTCTCAGGGTTTGGATTTCACTGGATCATGTTCTGAAAGGTCAGGACTGGCCAGATGACCAGTCCAGAACTGCAGATGGCAATGTGGTCACCTGACTACTCTGGGGCTCCCCAACCTGCTGCATAGGCTCAAGTTCACTGAAAGGTCATGGCAGACCCTGTGTCATGACTCAGGACTACTATAGTTTCTGGGTACTCTCTCTTATTTTATGTGGGATAAAATAATACTTTTTGGTCTCCCAACCAGGGGATAAAAGGATGACAGTATGATAAGTATCAGCATTGCAAGATAGCAGTTTACCCATAGGGAACAACTGAACATGAGGCATCTTTCTTCAGAAGAATATTCACATTCTATAAATGAAACAGCATTTACCTACTCACCAGAAACTTAGGGGATGTACACCAGCGCTGAAGTCCACCCACACCAATTACAGGCTGTATGCCCTTGAGCAGGACATGTCATCTTGAACCTCAGTTTTCCTTCCAGCTATAAACTGGAGAAAATAATGTTGTGCTTATCTGGTTCTACCAACTTCAGAGAGTTAAGAAACACATTGGCAAACTGGTGATATGCAAAAACTATCCATTTTCTTTCTTTCTGAATGAGTGTTTTCCAGAGACAAGAGTAGAATTTTTTTTGTTATTTTTAAGTCATGCTTTAGACTTAGTGAGTAGGTGAAATTTTATTTATTGCCCCTTACCACCTTTAAAAAGAGTTCTAAAAAAAGAGCAAGATGACCTAAAAAAAACCTCTGGTTAATAATTCCCTTGCTCAAATTTTTCCCACTGTAGAAGAAAAATGAGAATCACTTTAACTTTGAATATTTTAACTACTATCTCAGGGTCAGAATTAAAGAATATTTGTTTAAACATGGCTTGGGAATATTGCATTATTCATTCTCAGACAGCATTTTAAAAATATATTGACAATAGCATGAATTAGAGACATCCGTAACAAAATTAGAAGTGGGTAGAGATTGGGCACAGTATTAAAATACAATTGTATACAAGATACCCTCAAATAATACCGCTCCAGTTCTGCTATGCTTTGACAAGACAGGTTAGTTGTACTGTAACCTCCGTGGGGTGTTTCATTTGCCCAGAGGCTGGGCCTCTTTGGACATTACTCACTCAAGGTAATAAGAGTGAGATTATGCTCAGAATAGGAAATATTTGCCTATACAAAAATAGAGTAAACACTGGGCTCACAGGCGATTTCTGAAATCTTAAGCAATGAGGTTTTGGGGAAAAAGACTCTTAAGAATAATCAGAAATGGACTACAGATCTGGTAACCCCCTGCAAATCCTAAATGACCCTTCGTGAAGATTCTGCAGAATTTGTGCACGAATGTTGTGAGGAGTTACTCTTGGAGGTCAAATTTTAACTTGTTTTAAATTGCAATGCCCTAAAGAAGGGGTGAAGATGTTTAAAACTTAGGACAAATGTGAAAAATAATTCTTAATCTATAGATTTGAGAGAATTATCACCAAACTGAAGTCTAATTTGCCTTGGTGCTTTTTAATTTTGCCCAATTTTATTTCTCCACTCTGCTTCAGCTTAGAAGACATAGGCATCTGTCAGCAGCTAATACAGTCTTCTTTGAAAGTTCTCAGGAAAAACCACCAAGAACTCAATGGAAAAGAGGGCAGATGCACAGTCCTTCAAGCCTCTGGTTATCTTAGCTGGGTCTCAGGTCCTGAGAAATTGAGAAAATGCTGATCTGCACGGTTGATGAAGATCAAAGGGAAGGGCAGAGTGCCCTGTTATCTGTGCTTGTGCCCCTGTAAACAGCTGTGGAATCTTGGAGCAGAAGCAAGGGGACAATAAATAGTTGTCTCCTAGAAACTATAAAGTCGGAATGTCTACCTTGTTTTTGTGAAAACTTGAGAACAAAGTAAATTTTGTAGCATAAAGGAAAGGAATACAGACTTTAAGATAGAAATATACAGCTGTTGCTATTTCTTTAAGGGTCCCCTTCAGCGTGTGGGGAGTCGGCATTCTGAGTAGCTACTGCAGTTTGTGTAGCACCTGCTAGGCTGTTGGTTTCTAAAAATGATGTCCGTACATAGTTGCTAAAACGTCCCTCTTTTTGTGTCTCCTACCTGTATTGGAAGTGGGATTTGGTTTCAGGAACCTGGATGCCCCTGTTTTCTGACCAGTCATATCCTTCAATGTGGTTCTAATATAGATAGCTCAGCACTAAGCCACCGTTTCTGCCTTCATAACTGTCCCCAATACCTCCGTCACCACCAACTCATGCTGCCAGGACTTATGTTGGTTCATCTGGTAGGGAAAATCTGTACTCCCTAATTCTTATCCTGTTCTGTACTTTGCATCACAGGGGCAACTTCAAATAGAAAAGATGTGCTCTTATATGCTGAGTGTCACTCTGGAAGTATCTAAAACGTATTCAAATCTGTCACTTCCTCCCTCTCTGAAGCCAATTCTCTCTCTCTCCCCCCCTCTCCCCCACTCTTTTCCCCCCTTAGCTTGGGTGTCTGCACAGTCCCACAAGGCAAGCTGCCTTGCAGGGTCAAGCTGTCCTTTCATAGTGGGAAAAAGCTGATGAAAATCCTTCAAACGGAGGTGTTAAGAGCTTAATGATGAACACTCCCTTGAGTATCTTCATTTTGAAAGAGATTGCCTGGAGACGTTATTGATTTACTCAGAGAAATGGATTTCTAATCCTGGAATTTCATCAGGAGAAGGAAAAGAAATTTACTTGGTGGGGATAGAGGGTTTTTTTGTTTGTTTGTTCAGTTGGTTGGTTGGTTTTGTTTTGTTTTGTAACTTCAGAAATTAAACAGAAGCAGCCACCTAATTTGTCCTTTAAGGAAGTGGCTCAGATTATGGCATAGCCTTTGACTACGTGGTGATAACCTTGATAGAGAACAAGAAGGAGAAGAGAAAAGGAAGAGGGAGAAGAAAAACTAGAGGTATACAGTAAGTATCACTTTACAGTGATCTGAAGGGAACAGAGAATTTCACAGTGTCTACCCTTGTGAGCAACTGTGCTTCTCAACAATGTTTGGATTAATTCAGCATAGTTCTTTAACTGTGGAGTTTGGCAACTGACCTAGATTAAAATTAATACCTATTGGTGGCACAAAATAAAATTTTTAAAAAATCTATGTAAGCTTCAGAATTACACTAATCAACTATAGCATCCTTTCCTTGAATGTACTTCCACGGGTCTTGGGATTTTTGAAAATCTCATCTGCTAGAGATTATGACTCAAAACAAAACAGAAATCAGAACAGACTAGGGCAAAATGAGATCACTGTATAGATATCAAAGATGACTTTAAAAAATAGCTACCTCATATGCAGATAAGCCAGTAAAGGATGAATAAACTAGCAATAATATTGATATTATTAAAGATAATGATGAGGTGATCACACAACACTATTCTAAGTCCTCCCCCCATCAGGTCAATTTTATGAGATATATGCAATTAGCATTTTAGAGAGGAGGAAAAAAATTTTTTGGACCTACTTAGGGCTCTACAATTAGCAGACCCAGAATTAAGCAAAGCAGTGGAATGGTTTTCCTTTGGTGTGTTCTGAGGCTATATTAGCATCTCAATGGAACAGAACTTTCCCTGAGCTTTTGAATTGTCTGTAATCCTCCCTTTGTTTCAGTGCTGTGGTAGTTCCTGATGAAGTAGCCCTAACAATAGCCTCCCCTCACAAGATTTGAAAATCTTGCAAAACAATACTTCAAAGGGAGTAGGGATCAATTGCTTGCTTTGGGGAGTTAATTAAAGAAAGATGATTACTTAAATAAACAAATAAATAGTGGTTTTTTTTTTTTTACATTAAACTATAACACTAATGCTGTTTAACGTACTTATTTGTGAAGGTTGAAAGGGACAATAATGATAAGGCTGCTCCTTACTCTCACTTTTACAGATAAGGCAACTAAGGCCCAAACACATCTGCTAATAGCACAGTGGTATGAAAAAGGACTATTTTTCAAAAAGTAGCTTGAAACAGTGTCAACCATTGTGTCTTTTAGAGATTTGTGGTATACTAAACTTACTCTACATAACTGAGATGGCTCATTTAAGATTGGCATTTTACAACTTATTTGGTGTTGTTAACTTTCATCCCTCAACTTTAGCTTTTGTTCAGTCTCCAGAATCACCCTTTTCTTTAGAGGAGAATAAACACAGGACTTTAAGATAGGTGTTACCTCTTTCCCATCTTCATTGTGATCCTTCACTGAAGAATAAACACTTTTTGCAAGTTTGTTATGTAGGGATAAATTTGTCCTTTCTTTATTTCTTTTCAAGAATGTTTCATTTCTAAGGCCAATAGAGAAATTATGGGTTAGAATGCTTGTTAATAAATTTTTGACTTCCTTTCTACAATTAATATCAAAGATCTAGAATTACAGAGCTTACTAATACATTTTATATAAAATTGTATATATATAAAATATAGAGAGACATAATTGACAGACTTGTGTGCACGTATATGTTTCTGTGTATGTGTTTGCATATATGTATGTATGTATAATTTTCCCTTTGGGCCTGGTATCTCTCCCAGGCCTAGTGTTACCTGTGAAGCATTAAAGAACCTAGATAAGAGGCCAGGCACGGTGGCTCACACACTGGGAGGCTGAAGAGGGTAGATTACCTGATCTTGGGAGTTCCAGACCAACCTGACCAAGAGAGAGACTCCTCTCTTCAAAATTGAAAAAAAAACTAGCTGAGTGTGGTGGTGAGTGCCTATAAATAGAAAAAAACTAGCCCTACTTTGTGGCCAGTGCCTATTGTCAGTGCCAGTACATGGGGGTGGGGGTGGGGTTGAGGCAAGAGGATTTCTCTAACCTAGGAGTTTGAATTTGAGGTTGCTGTGAGCTATGATGCCACAGCACTTTACCCAGGGCAGCAGAGTGAAACTCTGTCTAAAAGAAGGAAGAAAAAAAGAAAGAAGAAAGAAAGAAAGGAAGGAAGGAAGGAAGGAAGGAAGGAAGGTTGTAATATACTTGTGAGTTTATGCAAGACAATCTTGTATAATTGTCACATAAGGTGCTCAGTAAATGGTAGATATTATTATGCTTTGGGTTGTCAATATAATTGCATATATGGCTTGCTCTGAATATATATTTCCTGGCTGCTTTGGGTTTCCTAATTAAGCTAATCAGCTTAGTTCTAATATGTATATATTAGAAATTAATATACATTAAACCACTTGTGATATGGAAACCTTAGTTCTGCCTATATTGCCCATTTATCACTTGTAAGACTCTGTTCTTACTCATAGAATGAAATGTCTAAATGAGATCCTGAATGTACCTCTAATCGACTTTACACAGAAGTCATTTTTCTGGTTGTGTTACTGAAATCCATAGGACAATCAGTATATGCCACAAAAGCATGAGACCACTGCTTCCATTTCTGGCTAATGTGAAACAATCCAATCAGTTCTTGAAAATCAAATACTAAATATTTCTGCTTTAAATACAGTTTTTTAAACTTACTATATTTTCCCCATTTTCTAATGTGGCCTTCTGGCACAGCAGCAAGATAAAGGACATAGCATACATTACTTAGACAGTAAGGATCTCGGTGCATGTCATTCGTTTTGTTAATGTGATTGCAAATTTTCTAGAGTGTCAACTTCGATTTTGTGATATGTGAAACCACAGAGAATCATAGTCATAATCTGATGAGGCTTAATGAAATATAGTTTTGTCAGAAAATGTATTTGTTGAGCAAAAGGCATTTCTAAGCGCTTGTTTTAATACATGGTATATAGGGACATCTATAGGAGAATGTGTGTAATGAGTGAAATTCAGTTAAAATCAGGATTCTATGGGTGTGGTATGCTTTTAGTGTGAGCAAAATACAGTAATTAGATGGAAACAGAAAAATAGGAATTCAGTGAACACTTAAGTTGGGTAGGACCTCCCTTAAGAATTAAAGATGCTCAGAATATAGCTCATAAAATAAATAGCTTCAAATGACTGAGAAATTTGATGGGAAAGAGAGCAATTTCCATGGTAACAATATAATGGGATTTTTGTTTCTGAAGGAAGAGTGAGGTGAAAACAGAAATACAAAGAGGTTGCCTGAAAAGGAAAATACATTTGGCCAGCAAATAATAGGGTCGAAACAGCTCCTTGGTTGAAATATTTGGGTAAAGTACTTTTTCATTCTCTAAAACAATAACAATAATAAAACAATTGTGGTTATAAATGGTTATAATTACAGTTATGTTGTGTGCTATGTCACAGTAATTATATTTTCCAACTAAAAGCATTGTGTCACAGATAAATCTGAAACAACAGTGCCACACAGCACAGCAAGAAGAGCTGTGGCCTGCGGGTAAGTAGTGTGATTTCAGATCCCAGGGCTGCTTTATCCTCTCTGGATTGTAGTTATTTTAGCCACAAAATAAAAAGGAGAAACAAGGCAATTTCAAAGGCCAAATCCAGACTCAGCGCCCGTAGTGGTTAGGGAACTGGCCACATACACCAGGGCTGGCGGGTTCAAATCTGGCCTGGGACTGCTAAACAACAATGACAACAACAACAACAACAACAAATAGCCAGCTGTTGTGGTGGGCGCCTGTAGTCCTAGCTATTTGGGAGGCTGAGGCAAGAGAACTGCTTGAACCCAAGAGTTTGAGGTTGCTATGAGCTGCGATGCCACAGCACTCTACCGAGGGTGACATACTGAGACTCTGTCTCAGAAAATAAAAAAAGTCAAATCCAACTCTAAATTTTCCAGCTATAACTTTGTAGTAGTGATGACTTCTCCTTTTTAGTAATTTGACGATTATTTGTTAAGTCAATGTGCAGCTTGGTTTCCTCACTGACAATAGGTGCTGGCCACAAAGCAGGGCTAGTTTTTTTCTATTTTAAAGTCACTCACCATCACACTCAGCTAGTTTCTTTTGTGTGTGGACTAAATGACCTCTAAATTGTCATCTCTAAAACATGGTCACTTTCAAGCACTGTACCATATTCCCAAGGCTAGTTTGGTCCCTGAGTGAAATAAAATTCAAGCTTTAGGTAAAAATAAGAGAATCGAGGAAATCTCAAGCACATAAATGAAAGGATCACTTATATTAAATATGAATGTGCATCTGTAGGGCAGAGGGGAAACTTCCCTGTCACCCCAAGAGATTCACAGGAAATATTAACTCACAATCAAGCACATACATAAAAGAAAGAGATTTATTCACTATGTACACAAGGAGAATCACAGAGTGATTACTCAATATCCCAATGGGATCCCAAAATTTATATACCCTTATTCTGGAGGAGAGAGATGAAGAATATGGGTAATTCTGATTAGGGTCAATATCTAGTTACTAGGGAGGATGAATGGATGGAGAGAAATAGGTTGACTTGTCAATGATTCTCTTTGAAAATTAAATTAACCTGAGAGACAGGTATTATATTTAAAATGATTTAGGTTGGGTCTAGTTGCATTCCTAATCTTCTCTCCTATAATATATTGAGATAACAGAGAAGAAAAGGAAAGTTAATTGCTCTTTTATGGATTTGTCTGGTTTTATGCAGATGGAGGGAAAGCCCCTTCTTAGGCCTGTTGCTCTTTGAGGGCTTTTAATTCAAAATACTCTATACCAAGGAGTCATATTTAGGAAAGAAATTTCTTGAGCTCCTTCATCTCCAAACATGTTTTTATAAACTTCAATAGGATATCTGAATTCTTTAAAATTATGCACTCACAGATTTGAGTGAGTTGTTTGGTTGGCAATTGGGAGCAGCAATAGAAAATGGAGTGTACCTCCCAAGGGCTTATCCCCTCCCCAACCTCACTCCTTTGGCATTAAGTAGAAAGTATGGTATACACTTTTTAGTTCAATTCCCTATTTTTAATAAAATTAAAGGGATTAAGGAATTTCCTGTGATTTTTCAATATAGTTAAATATGCATTTCCTAAACCTTTTCTGAAAAGAGACTCTTTAGTATAGCAAATCTATACTAGCAAATATCTCTAATCTAGCCTGTATTCAAACTTTACTATATCCATTCTGAAGACAGTTACTAGGATTTCTTCATAATCAACAAAAGAAAACCCCCTTTCCCTGATGTTTTTACCTGAAGCCAACCTTATAATCCACTTGGTGGTAAATTAAATACCAATTTTATTGGGTATGTATTATGTGCCAAAATAATGTCAAAACTTCAGGCACAGTGTCTCATTTAATCTTTGAATAATCCAATAAATGTTTATAACCTTTTTATAAATAAAGAAAGTAAACCCTTGAAAACTTAACATATAACCTTAAAATGGAGTTGAAGTGTTATAAACCCGTACTCATTCTATTTATATATGTGAGTGCATGTATGAGACTATATGCCATACACATATGCACACAAGCTGGCCCATTTTAATGGCCAGTCTTAGTCTTCTTTACTTTATTAGTGTTATGAGCTAATAATCAGTGACATGTCTAGTATTACTTTTTTGTTTGTTTGTTTGCTTTTTATTATAAACAAATTTAATGACCAAATAAATGATAGACTGGTCAAAAACATCACCCAGGGCTGATCCCTGTACTAGGAAAGAACTCTCACAAGCACCTAAGAGACAAACAGTTCTTTTTTTTTAAGAGATAGAGTCTCATATTGTCGCCCTCAGTAGAGGGCTGTGGCACCACAGCTCACAGCAACCTCTAGCTCTTGGGCTTAGGTGATTCTCTCGCCTCAGCCTCCCAAGTAGGTATCTAGTATTTCTATATAAGAAAGGTGTTGTGAAGGTTAGGATTTAACCCATATTTTATTTTTGACTTCTCTCATGTTATTTAAAAGCAAATTCTTAGCATCACCTCATTTCATCTGTACTTATTTCAGATTGCATCACTAAAATATAAGAAATTTTGTACAATGTAATAATAATATCTGTTTCTCATGTAATGCTCAAAATAATTTCATATCAAATATTCAGTCAATGTATTTTGAAATGAAATTAGAATTGGAGAATATTTTGAAGTTAATTAAATTAAAATTATGGCATGTCAAAACTTGTATGAAGGTGGCTAAAATAGTGTTTGGGGGTAAAATCAATGCAAATCAACATTATCAGAAAAACAGTAAAATTATATGACCATCTCTACAGATACAGAATACATTTATTAATATTTGATACTCCTTTATAATAAAATATTTTAGCAGGCAAGGAATACAGACAAGGAATGTACATTTAATATTTGACACCCACATATAATAAAAGTTTTTAGGAGGCAAAGAATGCAAAAGGCTCAGATTAAGGCAGTTACAGCTTTTTAAAATATCATAATTAACATAATTAAAATGATAATTTATTTTTATTTATAATTAAGCATTATAATAAATTATAATTAATATTATAAATAATGATGATTTGGGGCAGCACCTGTGGCTCAAAAGGGTAGGGCGCCAGCCCCCTATGCAGAGGTGGTGGGTTCAAACCCATCCCCAGCCAAAAAAAATAATGATGAAATGATAATAATAATGATTTATTGAAAAGTTGTCCCTAGAGATCAATAAGAAAAGCATAGAAACTATTGCTGCTAACAGAATTGTTGTTCCAGAATCTTAGCAATTTAAGAAGTAAAAAAAACCCAAAAAACAAAAACAGAAGTCAAGAACAAAAACACATTAATTTGCAATTAATCTGAGCGCTGCTACCTGTGAGATTGCTCACATCTGGGGAGGAATGAGCACCCTACCAGTCTACTAATCAGAACTTAGCATCCCAAATGCAAAAAGACATAGATGATATTCTAGCCTAAAAACAGGTATAATAGAATCTTGAAGGTGACCTAGAGCAGACTCAAAATGAATTATCATGTGGTCCACCTGCCATGAGTTTTCAGAAAAGCTCATGAGAGGTCCACCTGCGCAGTAAGACTCTGGTTCCAAGGTGACCTCTGAACCAAGCAGTAGGCTTGAGCCAGGCAGTGTAAAAGAGAATCACTGACCATAACCCTAGCCTCTTTGCCTACTTGTTCTGGCAAAGGAGGCTTGTTCACTATCTATGCTGAACATATCTTGGTTTGTAAACCTATGTCTTGCTGTTACATTGTAAGCCTATCTTTCTCTTTCTCAATAAACTTTGTTTCATACTTGCCTTACCTTGGGGTGTCTGGTCATTTTTTGACCAAGGGTCCTTTAAGAACTGAGAACCCAAACATTTTAGGAGATAGGCAACTGGCCTTGAAACTCAACAAAAATAATTCTGAAATTTTTGCAAGGATTGTTAAATGACCAATAGAACAAAATGGAGCAGAGAAACACATTAATGATTGGAAAAAATGACTTTGCAAAGTAGTGGAGTGAAGGAAATAAAAAATATTTTACCCAAAAATATATTGACATATTTTGAAATTGCTTCAAGAGGGCCAGAAAACAAAAACCTTGCTAATCTGCCTTTTATAGGAGGAAATTTGCATCTATAGAGGTAGGTTTTCCCTTGTAAAGATTAACTGAGTCTGAGACCTAAAATATCTGATAAAAACATTTACCATCTATTTTTTCTGAGAGTTTCTACCTGTGAGATTTCTTTGGGCCTTGCCTTAACCTGCATTTTCTGTAACCTAAGATGGGATATAAGCTTTGGTACCCAACTGGGATGGGGGGGTGTTGTTTTCATTCTGAGGTCTCCTACAAATACATGTTAAACAAATTCACATGCCATTTCTCCTGTTGATCAATCTGCTTCATATCAATAATTTTCAGAGAACCTTCAGGGAGCCAAAGGCTTTGGCTCCTACAGGGGAGAAGTAGGCCTTTCAAAATAAATTGTTAGGAAATTGATTAGTCACATAAGAAAGAAAAACAAATGTTGGCAAGTATGCTAAAATGTATTATAATCTAGCAAGGAAATTGTGAAAAATACAACAGAATGCCCTATAACTAAAGGATAAGTGTCTCCATGAGAAATGGGACTGACACAGCTCCCCTTCACCTGAGGCTCCTAAATAAATCTAATCAATCTTCCGTTTAAACTACCACTCCCTGAGCGGGGAGGAAAGCCTCCCAAAAGCCCAAATTCTCCTTTCAACTCTTATAGTGGGGAAATTTTCTATTTTCTCAAGCCTTTCTAACTTGCCTAAAAGTCCTACTCCACTATAAAGAAGCGATATACTAACTAAAGCATGAAGAACAATTTATATGAACATGGGACAGCATCCTATCTTACGCCTTTCCCTATTAAAGACAGATATTAACCCTAAAGTCTAGGCTACTGAAGGACAGGTGAAAAAGCGAGAAGGGACACTAAGAAGGGGGATAAAAGGGGGTGAGGAGGAAAATCTGGCCTGCTGAACCAGGAAGTCTGGAGGGCCCATAAGAATGTGGTTGGGATTGTAAAAGAAGCCTGGGGTTTGTGTGGAAGCGCATCTTTCTCTTCCTCCTCCCTGCCCTCCAGAGCCTAGCCATCAGGCTGTGACTGGTTACTCCTTCATGGCTGCTGTAACCCTTCATGAGCAGTGGGACTCTTGCAACCTCCAGCCCTTCCCTACAGTGGTCCTTGGACCTTTCTCACACCACCTTTGTCACTTTGGGATTCCAGATTCTGCCCTAATTTCCCATAGAATCTGCACTGAACAGTATCCCCAACTTTTCCTCTGGGCCAGGGGTGTCCAGCCTTTTGGCTTCTCAGTACCACATTGGAAGAAGAGTTGCTTGGGCCCCCTTAAATACCACAAACAGTAATGAAAGCTGATGTGCAAAAAATAAAAAAAGTCCATGCATAATTTTTGTGAGATCAGCCACCACAGACTCCCTGGTTGTGGAATACAATGCACTGCTGATACAACTACCTCTATCAGCCACTCACAACTGACCTTCACTACTATTCCATCCCAGAGCTGTCACTTTACTGGTCTTTAATGTTTTCCCAGTTCATTGATATGAAAATAAAGGGTAAAGCAAAATGCATATTTTAATCTTACAAGGGAGCAGCATAGCATAGAATTAAATGCCATAATGTACACTCGGAAGGGAGGACCAAGATGGCTGACAGGTACCAGCCTCTGACAGAAGCTCCCATCCAGAGGGAAGGATAAAGTCCAGAAAATAACCAACAAAGTTGAAGACTAGGAGCCCAGCCAAGAGAAAAGAGTGATATCTGCAGGACACCTCTGCTGAGGCAAGTTGCGACTCCTAGAAAGGAATCTACAAGTACATAATATATCCAGAAGGAAGGGTGTCCATCCCTTCCACCAAGAAAGTTGTGTTTTTTCTCTTTGTCTGCTACTGTGAGTTTCCTACAAGTGAGCAGTGAGCTGAGGACTTATTGTCTCACCCCACTTGTAAGAGCTACAGAAAGAGGGGTCTAGTCCCCTAAAGGGACCCTGCTGAGACTCCAAACACTCTAGCCAGGCAGAAAAATCAAACTAACATTTTGCTGCCATTTTGAATTCCCAGTCCACCCTTCCCCCTTGCCTGCAGAGACAGTGAGAGGAGGCCCAAGAACAGTGTCTCCCCACCCCTGCGGGACCAAGTCCTGGCCCTGCAGCCCAAGAACTGCTTGAGCTGTGTGTTCCCCTGAAGACGGCTGCTCAGCCACCGCCTATGGGGCACCCGAGTGGGGTGCACTGAGGACTGTTTGACCTGTGCATCCCCGTGCCACTGCTGCCACTTGGCTGCCACCCTTGGGCATCCCAACAGGGCACCCTGAGGATTATTCGACCTGTGTGGCTTCTGCCACTTGGCAGCCACCCCAGCACACCTGAGTAGGATGTGCCTAGGACTGTTTAATCCACATGTCCCCTGCACGGCTGCCACTGCTTGGCCACAAGCTCTGGCACCTGAGCCATGCACACCGAGGACTGTTCGGACCATACATCCTGACGGTTTGACCCTCCTATCCACTGTGCGGCTGCCGCCGCTTGGCCACCACCCCCGGCACCTGACCGTGGTGCCCCAGGACTGATTGACACATGCGTTCCAGGCACCCCAGGCCCAGCAGCCCAAGAACTGCAAGAGGACAGTCAGTTGAGAGGGAACCACACAGGCATGGTGGTACCTAGAGGTGAAGAACAATAGCCCCAGGAGCTAGAATAATGAGGCTCATACCCCTGAGGCTTTTCTGGACAGACACTCCCTATCTCTCCTGGCAACCAGAGGAAACTGGCATCTACTCCAGTGACAGCCACAAGCTGAATGGTTTTGGGACTGTCTCCAAATGATGCAAATTCACCATGGGGTAGAATCAGTGGAGAAACTCTGGTAACCAGAATAACCAGAGTAGATCAAGTCCCCCAAGGAAGAATGGGACAGAAGCAACTGAAGATCCCATCCACAAACAGATGGCTAAGATGACAGAAATCAAGTTCAGAATCTGGACAGCAAATAAGATTAACAGATCGAAGGAAAGGAGGGAATTAGAATTTCAAGAAATTATTCAAAAGATATCTCAAAAAATTATTCAAAAGATTTCTCAACAATTCAACAATTTCAAAGATAAAATGACCAAACATTTTGAAACATTGAGGCAAGAGTTTTCAGCCCTTAAAGGTCTGAAAAATACAGTAGAATCCCTTGGTAACAGAATGGAACAGGCAGAAGAAAGGATCTCTGACATTGAAGACAAAGCTTTTGAATGAGCCTAATAGCTCAAAGATTAACAGAAATGGAGAGCAAAAGTGGATCTTTCTCTCAGAGAGCTCTGGGATAATTCGAAGAAAACTAATATTTGCCTAATAGGAATCCCTGAAGGTGACAAAGTTGCTTCACAAAACACAGAGGCTCTTCTTCATGAAATGATGAAAGAGAACTTTCCAGACACACCAAGAGATTCTGAAATTCAGATAGAAGGTAGTTTCAAAAACCCAGCATGACTCAATGCAAACAAGACATCCCCCAGGCACATCATAATTAACTTCACTAAAGTTAATATGAAAGAGAAAATTCTGAAAGCAGCTAGTTGTAAGAAAACCATAACCTACAACGGGAAGAGTATTAGAATGACTGCAAATCCCTTTGCTGAAACATTTCAGGCTAGAAGAGGGTGGTCATCAACCTTCAACCTCCTAAAACAAAACAACTTTCAACCCAGGATCCTGTATCCAGCCAAACTGAGTTTCATCTATGATGGACAAATCAAATACTTTAATGACATTCACATGTTGAAGAAATTTGCCATAACTAAACCAGCACTCCAGGATATTCTCAGACCTATCTTCCATAATGACCAGTGCAATTCTCCACCACAAAAGTAAACTCACTCAGAAACTTTTGATCAAATTCCAACTTCCACAGTGGCAAAAGGACTAAAAATGTCTACTAGACTTTCAAGCAACTCCATGCCCCAAATTTTACTAGGCTTATCAATAATTTCAATCAATGTGAATGGCTTAAATTGTCCTCTAAAGAGGCACAGATTGGCTGATTGGATATAGAAACTCAGACTGGACATCTGTTGTATTCAAGAATCGCATCTTACTTTAAAAGATAAATATACACTCAGGGTGAAAAAATGGTCATCTATATTCCAGGCAAATGGAAAGCAGAAAAAAGCAGGTGTTGCAATAGGGTCTTAACCAACAAAAATAAGCAAGGATAAGGATGGCCATTTTATATTAAGGATGATACTTAAGGATGATCTTAAGGATGATACTTAAGGATGATCTTAAGGATGATACTTAAGGATGATCTTAAGGATGATACTCAATATGATGAGATCTCAATTATCAATATCTATGCACCCAACCAGAATGCACCTCAATTTATAAGAGATACTCTAACAGGCATGA
>NW_003852485.1:2174679-2247057 GCF_000181295.1 Otolemur garnettii | reverse complement strand
AAAAAAAAAGAGAGAGAGAGAGAGAAAAAGGAATGTTGTTGAGAGGTAACCTAGGTAACCAATGCCCAATAGAGAGACAATCAATGACCAATAGAAAAGGACAATCCAGCCTCGAGCAGTGGAGTGACCAATGAAAAATTTGCAGCCAACTTCAAATGAAGAAAGTGTGTATACCCCTGCAGACCTTTGTGTCTCCCTCACTCTCATCTTTTCTCCTTTATGAGAGGGAACAGCTTCCAAATCTCTTTGGAGGTACTCTGAGCTTTCTCTTTGTTCTTCCTAAATAAATTCTGTTTGTTACTAAGAAACTTGTGTAGGTTACCTTTGCTTTCTACCCATACTGCCTGTGCTGCTCCAGTTTTACTTTCCCTTTCCACTCACTTTTGCTTTTGACTACCTCCGTGCCTTAGTTGACCTTCCTAGCTCAGCTGAGTAATTGAACTACAATAACTGGGTTGGGCAAACCAGAACCCCTGACTCTCAACAAAAAGAACAAAAATGCGCTCAACTTGTTCATAGCAGACCTTATTTTTTATCTCTCTCACCAGAGTTAAAACTGGCCGAACCTAAGACTGGACTCATCACACCTGAGTCATACCCGGCCAACAAAGTAATAGAACCGGTTGACAAAACCAGTTGGTGACACAAAGATGTAGATGAAAACATGACTGTAAGATGCACCCTTCTCCGCTTCATAAATTTTATGACTCTGGGAATTTGGGGAAAGGGACAAGATATAATATCTCTTCAGTGAAATGGGAATGTTTGGACTACTTGACTATAGATGTCATGAATGTGTCTGATATTTGTCTACCAGGAGGAACTTATGTAGAACAGGTATTTATGTCTTGTTGAGTAGGGGTTTATACTTCATGAGAATTGATCAGAAACTTCACTGTGCTCTGACACATCTAAGAGAATTTCCCCTATCAGGATTTGTATGTGTGGGGACCAGCAAGACAGATGAAGGAAAGGGATATAGTTTCCATCTGCTTTAAAATAGTTACACCAGGAGAAGACTGTGTAAAGTTCTCAGGATGCCCCTCTCCTGTATTAATTTAACTAATAGCTTATTCTAGCGTATGAGACAACTACCATATTTTATGCCAATGTGCATACTAAATTTCCTGAGGAGTGGTTTTTGCTGTGGGGACACCAAGCTTTTTCTTATGCTTCAGCTAATGCCCCTGGAGGCAGGGGGCAGGGAGAAAAATTCCTTTATTGTCCTGGAGCACAGGCCCCAAATGACACCTGAACTTGAAAAGCCTGAGGTTTTAACCTCCCAGGAGATTGCCAGAGTGATGTTCATCTATTCAGCCCAGAAAAAAATATAATCACCAAAATAAAGCAACATTTCAGGAAAGGAACAAAGAAGGATACTGTATCAGTAGAAGAAAAAAAATGTGAACAAAACCTAAAAATTATAAATGTGGATATAAATAATATCTTACCCTCAAAATACATAAAGCAAAATCTGATGGACCACTTTACAGAAACATAGGGATCAATAAATTCAATAGGGGATTTTAATATGCTCCATCTCATGCTAAGATTGATAAAATAGACAAAAATAAGCAAAGATGTGGAAGAAATGAAAAACATTTGAGCGTAATAAATTCAAATTAATACCTACAGAAAGTCATTACGTTAGACTCTATATAGAGAGATATATGGAGCATACACAGAATGTTGACAAAAATGAATTTTATACTAAACATTAAATTTGAAGGAAGATAATACGTCTCACAAAACCAGACAAGGCAAAGCCTGACAATTTCAACTGGTAAAGATACAAAGAGCCACTGTGTTTACATAGATAGCAAAAAAGAGAAGCGTAAGGGGCCAGCTCACTTGGTCCCTGTTCAACACACTAAAAAGGATAGTGAAGCCATCCATGTAAGTATGGGATACCATTCTGCCAAGGAGCCGGACTACACTACAGCTAAGTGGTTTTATCTTCTACAGTTCTATTCTCAAGGAGGTGGGACAGAAAGCCTCATAAGTCATCAGACCCAGGAGATGAAGAGCAAGTGTCTCACAATAGCTTTTCACGGGAGATAAAGAGGTAAGTGGGAGGTGGCCTCTCAGCAGCTCCTTAGAGACCTCCCACACTCTCACATCCTGAGAGAACATAAGGTGAGCTGCCAAGACTCAGAGAAGCTGCATTTCAAATGAATATGTTCAAGGTTAGCAGGTGGTGTGGTTGAACCACACCTCTGCAACTAGGTTCTCTGTGAAAAATAGAGCATGAGTCAATATATTTGGAAACTTTTTTTTTAAAAAAAGAATATCCTTAGGATGAGAAAGAAGTTTTAAAGGAAATAATGACTTACAGCCAAAATGTCTGGATTGTAGGTAAAGGAGTATTTTTAAAAAGCAAAATTAAAGCTTCAAATATATCAGAAAATAAGAAAGAATAAAAATACAAACTAAATATTTAACTCAGAAATGTTTAAAAGGAGGAAGAAAATAAACCCAAATAAATAAGAAAAAAAAGAAAATATGATGTCTTGAAAATCAGCTTGTTACTATATAATACCTTTGCTAATCTATAAACAGTGAGCAATCTCGTTTCTGCCATTCACTACTTTTTCATTAAACTGTGCAATTTCTGTATCCCTCATACAGCAGTATCATATCATTAACCTGTATCTCCATGGGGAACAAGTTTATCAACTAGAGTATAGCATTAATGTGGAGCACCTTTGCCTTTAGTTTTATGGGCTCCAATCCTGTCTCTACATCTCTATCTACATATTTACAAATATGTGTATATGTTTAAGTTAGTATACAGACATGTAATTTTTTGCTCTGTCAGGTGAGAGAGTTGAAAGAAATGACACCAACGGACATACCTAGAGCCCAAATCTTGTTTTCTAATACCATTCCCCAATAATAGAAGCTAAAGTTCCTTGGGGAAATGGACAAGGGTGGGATGTATACAAGACTATTCTGGAGCATCTTACAGAATCAGAAAGTACAAAAGTACTGGGACAAAAACAAGCAACAATAACAAAAGCTCTCCCATTGATGAAGGTAAATTAAATAGGCACAGGATCCAACTGGAAAATGCCCAGTGGGTAAAGCTAAAATAATTTTAAACAAAAAAATAAGTAAAATGGATTATAACCAAAAGCATAAATAAATATTCATGATTTTATCATAAATAAATGTTGATAGAAATGAATTTTTTAATAAGCAAATAAATGAACAAGGCAGACAAGACAGATGTCCTATGAAGAATAATTCCAACAAATCGTGTAGCTACTTCCCAATGAAATGGAATACAAATCCCTACTCCTTAAGTGTGGGCTAAACACCATGACTTCCTTTCAAAGAGTACATGTGGCAAAGGAGGAAAGAATTATTCTACACACAGGGTGTCCAATCTTTTTTCTTCTCTGAAGCAAATTGGAAGAATGAGCATTGCCTTGGGCCACACATTAAGTACAAAAACACTAATGCAAGTTTATGAGCAAAAAAAAAAGGTCTTTCATGCTTTTTTAAGATATCTGACATCACATTTAAGAAAAGCAATCCTCGGCTCGGCGCCTGTGGCTCAAGCGGCTAAGGCGCCAGCCACATACACCTAAGGTGGCAGGTTCAAATCCCCGGCCCGGGCCCACCAAACAACAATGATGGCTGCAACCAAAAAAATAGCCAAGTGTTGTGGTGGGCGCCTGTAGTCCCAGCTACTTGGGAGGCTGAGGCAGGAGACTCGCTTGAGCCCAGGAGGTTGCTGTGAGCGTGATGCCATGGCACTCTACCCAGGGGGATAGCTTGAGGCTCCGTGTCAAAAAAAAAAAAAAAAAGAAAAGCAATCCTCAAATAATCAGCAGCCGGCCCACAGGTCCTACAATGGGCACCGCTGCATACAGTAAAGAAACCTGATGAATCAGTCAGGTGATCAAGGTCAATGTCAATATTCACAAGTCATGTTGACGTGTGCCCTTATATAATGTGATAAAAGTGGCACTAAACTTCTCTGATCTTCTTCCCCCAAAACCCACAGCCCCAGTCCAATCATGAGAAAAAATAAAATTCTGGTAGTGAATATCCTATAATATATCCTTCAAGATTGTCATAAACAAGCGAGTTGTGAGAAACTGTCACAGCCAAAAGGAAGCTGAAACATGACAAATATGGAATCCCATAGCAGAAACAGGACATTAGGTAAAAACGAAGGGAATCAATGAACTATAGACTTCAGTTAATATACATTAAAAAAAAAAGGCATGACAGGGAAGGAACTTAGAAGAAGTCACAGAAAAGAAGACTAAGGTGAATAATTTCTGCCCATCCAGATAGTTCAGGAAAGTTTCTCCATCTCAAAGTCTTTGCCACATCATGGTACAAATTCACAAGTTCCAGCGATTAGGACTTGGACATATTTGGCGGGTCATTATTCTTTCTACAAGGAGGTATAATAACTCAAATACATAAAATGCCCTATATTGAGGAATGGAAAAATTTATAACATTATTTCCCCTGAATTAATTTATATACATGCAATGCAATCTCAGTTAAAATTTTGGTGGATTTTAGAAGATCTCAATCATAAAATCAAGATGCCAAAATGAATACAGAAATATAAATGACCAAGTGTTGATGAAACAATTTTGAAAAAGAAGAGTGAAATGAAAGATATTGTACTTCATATTGAATGAAAATTAAACATCTATAAATACATGCAGTGTTGTTCTTGAGAAGAATCTGAAAAGTAACCAGTGAAATAGAAAAGATTAGATCCACACTGAGAAATAGACATTTAAATTGCCACATGAAAGACACAGCATCGCATGTAACTGAAGCAAAGTTAGATTTTCTGTGGATTATGACAGAAATTTTTCTTACAACATGGAGAAAAGTGGTTTGGGATGCTTAATTTATACCACTGAAAAAACTCCCAATGGACTAACAAATTTAAAAGGCAAAACTATAAAGCTATTAAAATCATATTTGGAATAATCTTCTAATTATGTAGATGATTAGGATTTCTCAAATAATACCTGAAAACAGAGAATATAATGGGAAAAGTAATGGATTTGACTACATTAAAATAATCCCTTTAAAAAAATACAAACTCATAGTGAGTGAGAGATGATGTTTGAAATACCCCAAATCAGCAGGCTGTTAATATTTGGCATATGTAAACAAATTCTCAAATCAACTAGAAAATTAAGGAAATCTCAGGAAAAATTAAGGAAGAGATACAAAAAGTAATTTGCTGAAGTGAAGGCCTGGGTGGTTAACAGGCTTTTCCTTTTTTTGAGACACAGTCTCAAGCTGTTGCTCTGGGTAGAATGCCATGACGTCACAGCTCACAATAACCTCCAACTCTTGGGCTTAAAGGATTCTCTTGCCTCAACCTACCATGTAGTTGGAACTACAGGCACCCATCACAGCACCTGGCTATTTTTTGGTTGTATTTGTCATTATTGTTTGCCAGGCCCAGGCTGGATTCGAACCAGCTAGCTCTTGTGTATGTGGCTGGCACTCTAGCTGCTGAGCTACAGCTGAGCTAACAGGTATTAGCTGAGCCAGTTAATTGCTGAGCTCAGGTATTGCTGAGCCGGTTAACAGGTATTTGAAAAGATGCTCAGACTCATTATAAATCAGAGAAAACAAAAATACTATTTTCAGGTGGCGCCTGTGGCTCAGTGAGTAGGGCACTGGCCCCATATACCGAGGGTGGCGGGTTCAAGCCTGGCCCTGGCCAAACTGCAACAAAAGAATAGCTAAGCTTTGCGGCGGGCACTTGTAGTCCCAGCTTCTTGGAAGGCTGAGGCAAGAGAATCGCCTAAGCCCAGGAGCTGGAGGTGACACCACGGCACTCTACCAAGGTCAACAAAGTGAGACTCTGTCTCAAAAAAAAAAAATACTATTTCCATACTGGCAAAAAATCAGAAATTATCTTTAAGCAAATGTTAGTAACAACAACTGTTGGTAAGAGGGTCAAATGATATTAGATGTCTAGTATGTGCCCAGATCCAATTGCTATCCTCATGGTACTTATATTTTGTTAGAAATAAATGTTATCTATAAGATCACATAATAAACATATTAGAGTTGAAGACTGGATGAGATTAAAGAAAAAAATTGTTGAAATTAAACAAAACATAGGTTTGCATTGACCCAAATGATAGAATACCATAAACTGTCCCTAATAAATACCATGAATTCTACCATTGTGAGTCTGGGCTTGTAATTTTTTTTTTCTTTTTTTGCAGTTTGGCCAGGGCCAGGCCTGAAGCCACCACCCCCAGTATATGGGGCCAGTGCCCTACTCCTTGAGCCACAGGTGCTGCCGTGGGCTTGTAATTTATAATGCATCATAAAACTTAAACAAAATTTTAGATATTAGGAAATAAGGGAAGCCCACAAACATGTTTTTCAATCAAACAGTGAGGCAACATCCATTGAAAACAGAAAAGTAACCCTCTTCTTCCTCAAACCATTGGCAATGCTATTTGTTATGTTGTGTTATAACCTACATTTTTCTTGTAAAAATAGAGAAAGTACAAAGACTATACCTTTTGACATGTTTTTAAAAGAATCCCAAGTTAAATCTTTATTCTTTTTAGTAAAGCCAGTTGATAAATTAAATACTCATTTTATTGACCACTTGAGAAAATATTCATTTACATCAATTCACACACTAGAATAGGATCTTTTTCAAGCCACATGAGATGCTTTTAAACAAATTAAATATGAAAATGAATATTAAATACTTAGGTAAACCATTTAAAAAGTCACAGAATTTGTCAGATAAAAATATGTGAGTGATTAGAATAGTGGTGATGAATAAAAGATAAGGATTTGAGTCACAGAATGAGGAAGGGGGAGAGAAAGGTACACATCAGCTGCATAAGGTCACTTTGTTCAGTGACTGGATGTGTGATGGTGGCCCATAGATTATAAAGAACCTGAAAAATTCCTGGTGTCTAGTGAGGTAGCCTGCACAATGTAGCACAGCACACCTGTCTGTGTTGAGGCTGGTGTAAACAAAACTACCGTGTTGCCAGTTGTATAAAAGTATAGCACATACAATTATGTGTAGTACATAATAATATATGATAATAAACAATTTCATTATTTGTTTATGTATTTACTATATGTATTTTTATTTTTAGCATACATTCTTTGTATTGTAAACAAAAATGTTACTGCATTTTTGTGTATAACGTGCACAAACATTTCTGGCCCAAACTTTCAGGAAAACGTCCCTCAAGATAGTGGCCGGCTCTCAGCCAGAAGAGACACATCTGGGGAGGCCCAACTCCCCTCATAAAGGTTAGATCTGTGCTGCCCTCCTGCAGCTGTTCTCTCTGTGAAATCTGCCCCTTCCCTCTCTCCCAGGAGCCCTTCTCTTCTTTTCTCCCCTCAAGGGCAAGGCTAAGATAGCCATCTGCTTGGCCAGTGAGGCAGGCGCCTCTGAGGCTGCTTAGCCTGCAGGCAGCTGGGGAGGGTGGGGGCCTCCCAGGGACCTGAGTGGGACTCCTGGTCTCTTCTCTGCCCAGCAGGCCTGGGGCCTTTGGCCTCAGGCTTTGCCTGCATGATTGCAGTCAGCCTCGCCAGCCCCACCAACCCCACTGTCATCCCTTCACCTAGTCGCCACACTGAGCCAAGGCAGTGCCCACTCCCACTGGATCTCAGACCCTCCTGGACTGGAACCCTGTGCTCCAGAAAGATCCAGGCAAGAGGGCGTGTAGCCCCAGATCTGCTGGGCTACCTGCTCCCAAGTTGTACTACTCATCTATAATGTACATGCTTATTCTTCCCTGAAAAATGTGGACCAAAAGTACATATTATACACAGCAAAGTACAGTAACTGTAAAACAAGTTCTGGCAGGCTGGCATCCAGAAGGCATTGCTATCACTGGAGGTAACAGCTTCCCCAGTGTTGTTGCCCCAAGACCTTCAAGCTAAACTAGACATGGAGGTGGCAGGCAGTGATACTGATGATCCCGACCTTGGGTAGGCCTGGGCTAATGTGTGTGTTTGTGTCTTGATTAAAACAAAAAGTTTAAAATGTAAAAAACATAAACAATTTTTAAAATATTAAAAAGAACTTACAAAGAAGAGATACAAAGAAAATGTTTTTGTACTGAAGTACGTTGTTTGTGTTTTAAGCTAAGAGTTCTCACAAAAGTTTAAACAGGGTTAAAAAGCTTGGAAAGTTAAAAGATGACAGTAAGCTAAGGTTAATTTATTCTTCAAGAAAGAAAACAATTTTAACAAGTTTGGGCTAGCCTAATTTGTACCTTATTTATAAATCCCACAGCAGTGTACAGGGAGGCCTTTAGTCACTGCTCAGTCACTGGCTCAGGGCAGCTTCAAGTCCTGCAGACTTCATGCATGAGAAATGCCCTATCTAGGTGTACCTTTTTTAACTTTTGTTTGTACTGTATCTTTCCTATGTGAAGATATGTTTATGTACCCACTGTGCTATAATTGCCTACAGTATTCAGTAGCCCGCCATACAGGTGGGTAGCATAGGAAAAATAGGCGATATATACCAGACAGCCTGTGTGTGTGTGGTTAAGCTCTGCCACTGAGGTTCGTGAAGTACATACTCCGTGATGTTCTCACAGTGATGGCATCACTAACTCTGCATTTCCTGGATGTATTCCTGTTGCCGAGCAATGCATGATTGTAATTGTTTCAGCTATTTCTTCTGTCCCATTCTTTTCCTTCTCTTTCTTGGCATCTCACTCTGTGCATGTCCAACACCATTTATTAGTTGTCCCCGGTCCTTGGATGTTTGGTTCCAGTTTTTTTCATTATTATTTTTTCTTTTTCCAGTTTTAAAAGTTCAACTGTCATTTTCTCAAGCTCAGAGACTCTCCTTTCAGCCTTGTCCAGTCTACTAATGAGCCCATCAAAAGCATTCTTCATTTCTGTTACAGTTTTTCTGATTGCCAGTATTTATCTTTTTATTGTTTTTTTAGAATTTCTCTCTATCTCTGCCTATGCTCCTCATCTGTTCTCGATGTCTACTTGTGCCATCAGAGCCCTTAGTATATTAGTCATAATGGTTCTATTTCACAGCATGATAACTCCAGCATCACTTCCATATCCAGGTCTGGTTCTGATGCTTGTCCTGCTTCTTCAAACCGTGTTTTTTGCCTTTAAGTATGCCTTTTGATTTTTTTTTTGTCAAAAGACAGACATGATGTGTTGGGATTAAAAAAAAAAAAAAAAAAACACTTTGTAAAAAGACCTTTAGTGATGTAACCGGTCAGGTGTGGGCGAGGGGAAGAATACTCCAGTCCTGTGGCTAAGTCTCAGTCCTTTAGGAAGCCTGTGCCCTTGCCTATGAATTTCACTAGCGCTCTAAGTTTGTTTGTCTCACCCCCTTAGGTAATACAGAATGGCTACTAGGGGTGAAGTTGGGTATTTTTTCTTCCCCTTTTGGTTCAGCTCTGGCAAAGCCCCAACAGGCCGGGCTTTGGTAACGTAGCCACTCCTGAGGGCAGGCCTTGTTAAGAACAGAAAGCTCTGAGATATTTCAAAGGGGTTGCTTTTCCCCTCCTCCTCCTAGAAGCCCAAGGGAATTTTTCTCTACTATTCACAGTGAAAGCAGGTGGAGATCCTAGAATTAAAACTCGTCCAAGTATGTCCTTTCCCACCTTCCCATGATAGAGACCGTTTGGAGCTTTTATGTCTCAGGCTTTCCACATCAGGCCTCCAGCAACTTACGGTTTAGGTTTTCTAGCCCAGGACTTACTCTAAGGGAGGCTTCTGTTTGTGGCTGTTATGTTGTAATTGTCTACATCTGCCTGTTCCTCTCTCCAATTTCAGAGGCAGTGGTTTGCTGTGATACGTTTTCTGATGGATATACAAAGAGTTGTTTTTTTGTTGTTGTTGTTGTTGTTCAGCTTTTTACTTATTAGGATGGAGGGGTGACTTGTAAGCTTATACATGCCAGAATGGAAACTGTAAGTGCTAACACTATAAGCTTTTTAAAAAATTACATTTAATTTTGTAATAGGATTTTACCAGTCGTGTGAAATTAGATATTCTTGCATTTTTTTCACCTGCTTTTTGCTGGAACAAGTTTATAAGGAGTAATAAGTATTATTGCATTATTTAAACATTTGGTAAAGAGTACTTGGAAACCAGTCTGCACCTGGCACTTTTATGCTTAATGTAAATATGACTCCAGGTTATATTTTCACATAACTGAAAGTATTTTTGAGTGTTTTAGTTTTCTGCACTCAGCCCTAATCTTTCTTAATCTCGCTCTATTGCTTTCTCTATTGTGCTCCCTCTCTCTCTCTCTCTCTCACACACACACACACACACACACACACTCCACAACCTCTAGGGTTTTGCACGTGCCACTTCTCTTTTCAGAACATTTTTCTCTCTGTGTATCTCATCTGTATTCGCCAGCTAACTCTTTTTTTTTTTTTTTGAGACAGAGCCTCAAGCTGTCCCCCTGGGTAGAGTGCCGTGGTATTACAGCTCACAGCAACCTCCAACTCCTCGGCTCAAGCGAGTCTCCTGCCTCCGCCTCCCAAGTAGCTGGGACCACAGGCGCCCGCTACAACGCCCGGCTATTTTTTGGTTGCAGCTGTCATTGTTGTTTGGCGGGTCTGGGCTGGGGATTCGAACCCACCACCTTAGGTGTATGTGGCTGGCGCCTTAGCCGCTTGAGCCACAGGCGCCGAACCTCGCCAGCTAACTCTTAACCATCCTTTAGTTCTTCTTTGATACATCTGATTGCAGTCCTAGCTTCCACCAGATGGTGGTAGTCTTATATTATAGAGAACTATGCCTTCCAGAAAGCTTTCCTTGACCTACGTCGGATCAGATTTGTATGTTAAATGAGTACATAAAATCCTCTACTTCTTCTCCCATGCTCTTGTCACACAATATTGTCATTTCCTGTACATTTCTCAGCATATACACTTGTGTTCCTAATTTCCTTGAAGGCAAGAATTTTATTGCTTCTTGATTCCTCATAAATTGACATGTATGAAGTACTTAAAATATTTGTTAAAAAAATATTCTACAGCATAAGGACTAGATTATGGTGTTAAAGAACAAGTGGTTAGTTTCTCCATATCTTTGATTCTTAGATTTGTGAAATTTTATTGTTCAGTATGCACTTTAAAGCAGATAACCACTACCATCTGGTGGCAATTATATGAATTGCAATCAATAGCCTCAAAGTGAAATGTGTTCAAGTCAGAAATTCTCACTTCAAGAAATGGGAAAATAGACTGGTAGGAGGTGGGTAGCAAGTATTAAGCTTTTCAAATACTTAAAAGGTCAAATTAGCACAGTATTGTAAAAATATTATGAGTGAATTAAGTGGTAACTGCATAATCACATATTGTATTTGTAATCATATAGTTCAAGTATTTTTTGAAGATATTAGTGGGTGATTACACATTTATTATTGCTGCATTTTCCCACTGAATTTACTGTTTATCATTATGACACGTCCCTTTTAGCTCTAGTAATTCTTCCTTGTCTTACGTTATACTTTGATATTAATCAATATAGTTACACTATCTCCTTTTGATTATTATGTACATGGTATATCATTTTCTGTCATCTCACTTTCAACTAATCTATATCCTCACATTTAAAGTTTAGGACTATCACTCCCCCTGCTCTTCTGGTTCTCTACTACTTGCCAGGTGCCCTCTGGAAGGCATTCAAGACTATTACTGTGTAATGTCAATGAGCCCACCAAGGTGTCTTTTGCCTTCATCAGCAGGTGCTGTCGTGTCTTCTGGTTTAGCCCTAAGCTCTGATAGTCAAGGATGGATATTCATTGTGCAAATGGAATGTTCTTTTAATTATTCATAGGGACTCTTGAAAATTTTCTCTGCTTTCTTTTTTCTTTTCTTTTCTTTTTTTTTTTTTTTTGCAGTTTTTGGCTGGGGCTGGGTTTGAACCTGCTACCTCTGTCATATGGGGCCAGCGCCCTACTCCTTTGAGCCACAGGCTCCGCCCAATTTCCCTGGTTTTGGCCTTCAGGGCAAGGCCATAATGTGGTCAGCACTGAGAAACATCATATTCATGGAATGCAGTGCTTGTAGCCTTCTGTGTTACAAAAGATATGTACATGAAGGATGTGCAGTTTATACAGTATAATCCCAATAGGAAATTTAACATAAGTGGAAAATCAATTATTAATTATAGTTTCCTGCATATCTTGGACACTTGTCAATGACACTCAGTTACACTTTTTATATAGCAGGCTACTGAAAACTAGTATTCATGTGCAGCATAATGAGTGATGCATTTTCATAAATACCAACGTAACCAGCATTAAGTCAATGGTATTGCCATGATTGCGGGGCGAGGGGGAGATATCATTTCAACACAAACGGGTTCCCAAAAGCCACAATATTGTGATTAACAATATCACTTTCTTTTTCCTGAAAGTAGCCGGCAACGGTCATTTGACAACATAGAACATCTTCACAAAATTATGCATGAACCTAAAGAGAAGGAGCTGGTGCTTGAACATTACCAAGAATCTTCATATGTGCTGACTGGACAATAAACAAATAGATAAGTGCCTCATTTCTGTGTCATATTAGAAATAACTTTTATAATAAATATGACGTTCTAGAGAAGGAGGGCTAGGGGGTGAAAAATGATTCAGAAATTATAGTGCCAGTCTACTCTAGCGGAAGCAAATACTCAGAGGATTATTTTAATTAAATGACAATTGAAACACAGCAAAGATTTCAAGTGGATAGTGACCAATAGAAGAGAAAACATTTGCAAGGATTAAATCAGTCAGCCAACTCAACTCCCTTAAAATGATGATGGTTTTGAAATAAATTCTTAAAACTCTTTGGATGTTTAAGTAGGAAAAATATTATGAGGAAAGATATTAATAGAAGCCTAAAATAAAAATTTTGCATTATCTAAGCCACACACCACATGGTTGGTTGGTATAAGCGTGGAAATTTGTATCATTTATATTATATAATGTTAACAATGATGAAAAAATCAACTTTTTTCCAAAACATTAAGAAGGCACAGGTGTTTTTGCTACATGGAGAAGATGTATGAAGCTGAAGTTGGGGCTTTTTAGTGTGTCTGGCACCATGATAGTGTACATTTTACCTGACAGATAAGTTTTATCCCTCTCCCTCCTCCCATCCTTCTCCCTTCTTAGTTTCCAATCCACTTTATGACCCTGTGTACTCAGTGTTTAGCTCCTCCTTATTAGTAAGAACAAGTGGTGTTTGCTTTTCCATTCTTGAGATACTTTACTTGGGACAATCTCTAGTTTCATTCAAGTTGCAGCAAAAGACATTTTTATGACTGAGTAGTACTCCATGATATGTAAGTACCACATTTACTCACACTTATTTTCATCCACTCATTAAATGATGGGCCCTTAGGTTGATTACCTATCTTTGCAATTTCAAATTGTGCTGCAATGAACATGTTTGTGCAACTGTCTTTTTGATATAATGATTTCTTTACCTTTGGGTAGATATTCAGTGGTGGGATTGCTGGATTGAATGGTAGGTCTACGTTAGGTCTTTGAGGACTCTCAACACTGTTTTCCATAGAGGTTATACTAATGGACTGTCCCTCCAATAGTACATACGTGTTCCTTTTTTACTACATCCATGTCAACATCTACTGTTTCTTAAATTTTTAAACTGATCATTTGATAGGGGAAAGGTGGTATCTCTTTGTGGTTTTAATTTAGATTTCTTTATGATTACTGATGTTGAGCATTTTTTTCATATACTTACAAGCCACTGTCTAACTTCTTTTGAAAAAACCTGTCCATGTTCTTTTCCACTTTTTGATGGTGTTATTTGCTTTTTTCTTCTTGATTTGTTTTAGTTCTTAATAGATTTTGGATATTAGTACCCTGTCAGTTGTATACGGTACAAATATTTATTTTCTCTCATTTGCAGGTTATCTATTTACTCTGCTGAATACTTCCCTTGCTGTGCAGAATAATTTTAGGTATTTATTTTTGTTTTTGCTATCTTTACTTTTGGAGTCTTGGTCACAAATTCTTTGCCTGCTTCAGTGTTTAGAAGAGTTTTTCCTATGAGCTCTTCTAGAATTTTTATGATTTTGGATCTAACATTTAAGTCTTCTATCTATCTTGAGTTAATTTTTATATATGGTGAAAGAGAGGGATCCTGTTTCATTTTTCTGCCTGTGGCTGTCTACTTTTCCCAGTATAAATTATTGAATAGGGGATACTTTCCTCAGTGTATGTTTTTGACTGCTTTGTTGAAAATCAGTTGGCTGTGGCTATATGGTTTTATTTCTGGGTTCTCTGTTCTATTCCTTTGGTTTATTTCTAGCTTTATATTATACCATGCTGTTTTGTTACTAGATCCTTATAGTATAATTTGAATCAGGTAATGGAATGCTTTAGCATTTTGTGTTTTGCTTAAGATTACTTTGGCTATTTGGGCTCTTTTCTGTTCCATATGAAATTTAGGATTATTTTTTCTGGATTTGTAAAAACTGACATTGGTATTTGATGGTAGTTTTATAATAGTTACAGAAATCACTTTCGGCAGTGTGGATATTTTAACAATGATGATTCTTCCAATTCAAGAGTATAGATGTTTATCCATTTGTGTCAGCTACAATTTCTTTCATCAGTGTTTTGTAGTTCTCCATGTAGAGATCTTTCAACTTCTTATATGTTTCTATGTATTTTACTTTCTTTGAAGCTAATGTAAAATGTGTTAAATTCTTGATTTTACACAGTTTGACTGTTATTAATGTACAGAAATGCTACTCATTCATGTACATTGATTTTGTAACCTGAAATTTTCTGAATTTATTCATCAATTCTAGGAGTCCTTTGATGCTGTCTCTAGGGTTTTCTAGATACAAGATCATATTGGTGGCAAATAGGGATAATTTGACCTCCTTCCTTCCTGATTTAGATACCCATTATTTATTCTTACTCTCATCTGATTGCTTTGGCTAGGACTTCCAGTACTATCTATGCTGAAACTAAGTGGTGACATTGACAACCTTAATCTTGTTCCATATCTTAGGGAGGATGATTTCAACTTTTCCACATTCAGTATGATATTGGCCATGGGTTTATACTCTATGGCTTTTACTATTATGAAATATGTTCCTTCTATATCTAATTTGTTGAGGGTTTTAATCATGAAGATAGGCTGTATTTTATCAAATGCTTTTTCTGCATCTATTGAGATAGTCATATAGTCTTTGCTTTTACTTCTGTTTATGTGGCGAATCACATTTATTTATCTGCATATATTGAACCATCATTGTATCCATGGGATTAAACCCACTTGATAATGGTGAATATTTTTTCAAGTCATATACACATAGATCATGAATACATTTATGCATATGTGGGATATAATGTGTTGATTTTTTTATACAACTTGGAGTGCTTACATCAAACTAATTAATATAGCTTTCACCTCATTTACTTGATTATTGTGTTAAGACATTTATGTTCTATAGTTGATAGATTTGACTTGTACCCTTGCAACATGCTCCATAGGTGTGGTCCCACCATTTACCATCACTCTATCAAACCGACCCCTTCCCCAAAATGCTCTTCATCTTTAATCATCAGAGAAATGCAAATCAAAACTTTGAGATACCATCAAACTCCAGTAAGAGTAGCCCACATAACAAAACCCCAAAACTACAGATGTTGGCATGGATGTGGAGAAAAGGGACCACTTCTGCACTGCTGATGGGAATACAAGCTAATATGTTCCTTTTGGAAAGAAGTTCAGAGAACACTCAGGGATCTAAAAATAGACCTGCTATTGGATCCTACAATTCCTCTACTAGGAGTATATCTAAAAGACCAAAAATCACTTTTCTAAGAAGGTGAATATTTTTTTGATGTGCTGTTGATTTTTGTTTGCTAATATTTTGTTGAGATTTTTTCCATCTATGTTCACAAGGGACATTGGGCTGTAGCTTTCTTTTTTGGTTGTGTTCTTTCCTAATATTGGTATTGAAGTGATAGTAGCTTCATAGACTGCATTAGGGAGGATTCTCTCCTCAATTTATACAAAATCTTTGGTAAAATTCATACTGGTTCTTCTTGTTAAGTCTGGTAGAATTCAGCTGTGAATGTATCTGGTCTAGGTTCTTTGATGTTGTTGAGAAATTTTTTTATCAGTGTTTCAATCTTGCTACTCATTGTCAGTCTGTTCAGAATATCTATTTTTTTCTTGAATCAAGCTTGAGGGTTGAGTTCTTCCAGAAATATTTCTATTTCCTCTAAATTTTCTAGTTTACATAGGAAGAGGTCTAGTATTAGTCAGAAATGGTATTTTGTATTTTTGTGATATCAGTTGTAATGCTTCATTTTAAAATTTTTTGATACAAATTATTTGAGTCCTTTCTTTTCTATTTCTGGTTATTCAAGGGTCAATCAATTTTGTTTAACTAAAAAAGAAGCAACTGTACATTCTTTCATCCTTTGTATTTGGGAGGCAATTTGCTTTTTTGTTTGTTTCAATTTCTTTTAGTTCTTCACTGATCTTTGTCATTTCTTTTCTTCTGCTAGCTTCGAGTTGAGTTTCTTCTTTTTCTAGTTGACTAAGTTGAAATACTAAGTTGTTAATTTGAGAATTTTTTTTCTTTTTTTTTGAAACAGAATCTCACTCTGTCATCCTGGCTGAAGTGTATAGTTCACTCCAACCATGAAACTTTGAGTTTAAGCAATTGTCTTGCCTCTGCCTCCTGAGTAGCTGGAACTAGAGGCATGCACTACCACACCTGGCTAATTTTCCTATATTTTGTCTAAATGGAGTCTTACTGTTGTTCACTCTGGTCTCAAACCTCAAGTAATTCTCCTTCCTCAGCCTCTCAGTGTGATGGGATTATAGGAGTGAGTGACCATGCCTGAGTTTTCTGTATTTTTGATGTAAGCATTTAAAACTATAAACTTCTCCTATAACATTGCTTTATTTAACATAGATTTCAGAAGCTTGTGTTATCTTGGTTGTTTGGTTCAAAAAATCTTTTGGTTTTCGTCTTCATTTTGTCATCAATTTATGGATGTTTCAGTTGCATATTATTTAATTGCCATGAATTTGTACAAATTTGGGATTTCCTCTTGGGATTGATTTCTAGTTTTATTCCACTGTGGCCTAAGAAGATGTATGGTATGATTTCAACTTTTCTAAATTTTCTGACACTTGTTTTGTGGTCTAACATATGATAAATAGGGGAAGATCTCTCATGTACTAATGAGAAGACTGTATATTCTGCAATTTCAGGATAGAATGTCCTATAAATGTATGTTAGGCTCATTTGTTCTAGTCTCACTCAAGTCCAATGTTTCTTTGTTGATTGTCTGCCTTAATGATCTGTTCTATTAGTAGAGTTTTGAAGTCTCTGGCTCTTAGAATGCTGCTGTTTCTTTCTTTTCTTAGATCCAGTAGAATTTGTTCTATGAATCTGGGAGCTCCTGAGTTAGGTGAATATATACTTAGGATTGCTATATCTTATTGAATTGCTACTTTTATCATTATGTAGACATCTATCTTTGTCTTTTATAACTACTGTCAATTTAAAGTTTATTTTATCTGTTATAAGAATAGCTACTCCTTCTCACTTGTGATTTCCATTTGTGTGGAATACTTTTTCTATCCCTATACCTTGAAACTATGTGGGTCCTTGTTATTTAGATGGGTTTATTGGAGACAATATACGTTCGTTGAGTTTTTTTATTCCTTCAGCCACTTTATACCTTTAAGTGCAACATTAAGTCCAGTCACATCCAATGTTAGTAATCACATGTGGAATAATGTGAGGAAGTGTGAACAATTTGTAATCATCCCCTAATTACTTTCCTCCTTCATACATTCATAATTGAACTGATGTTAATAGCATTTATATTTATCCCATGCCCATACAAATATTTGTTAGTATATGCAGAATTTTGGTTTGTTTGCTTTTACAAAGTAAAATGAATCTCTTTTATTATCACTAGATTTTCTTATTTAAAATATATTTCTTCTTTCCTCCACATTAAAAAAAGGAAGGGAGAAGTCGAAAGTCTGACTAGAAGCTGCTCACCCATGTTGCTTTCAAGGAAAGGATTAAAAGTTGCAAGTATATATTCACCTACAGATGGATTATTTTTGAGAAAGCCCTGTGAATTACCAACAACTGAAGACATCTAATGTGAAGGACAGGGAGGTAGAGAGATTTGCTTGGTAAGATTGGATGGTACCTGGGGAAACATCCACCTGGGAAAAGGATCCAAGGAAAGACACTGAGGTTCATGCCTCCCTGAAGACACTATAACCCAAGCTGCAAGGGGGTCCCTTATCACAGCAGACCTCCAGCCTGGTTAGGAAGCTGCATGGAGACTGTGCAACAGCATTGCAACAAAGAATCGGCACAGCAGAGTCCCACTGCCTGCCAATCAAGGTTATTACAACTGATGCCATTTTGATTTCTCAGCTTAAGTGTCCAGACTGCACAAGGATTGCCCCCCCGCCCAGAAGCCACTTCCCCGTTACTCCTGTCAAGACCAGGAGGGAAGATGAGGATAGGGCACTCTTGCATACCCCATGACTGGGCACTGTATGACCCTGAGACCTGGGCATCCAAGCAGAGCAGTGGTCCTTGGCTTCCAGCACACACCACTATCATCTAGATAGTCCACCACTGCCGCCTGAGTAGCACTATAGCAACTGCTAGCACTAGTCTTCTATGGAGAGAAAATTCTACTCACCACAACCTATCCACAGCAAACTGCATACCTCTGTAGCCCAGAGAACTTGTTACTTCTCTACACACTGGATGCCACCCAGCTGCTGCAGCCTCAGGCCCTTGCATGCTCTGTATCTTAGCAGCCACACCCACAAGTACTGTGTAGCCATTGAGGTCGCACCTCACTGTGTGCCATAAGCCT
This sequence comes from Otolemur garnettii, assembly GCF_000181295.1. NCBI lineage: Eukaryota > Metazoa > Chordata > Mammalia > Primates > Galagidae > Otolemur > Otolemur garnettii. Next base: position 2,228,159 of record NW_003852485.1, on the reverse strand, counting down.
TCATAGTCTTGACCATCATGCAAGCCACTAACCTCAGCTGGTTCCAGCCTCAGTTGACCCCATCACATGCTACCACTATACTTGGAACTTGGGCTGAGTGAATGGCACTAAGGCCATTGTCTGATTAGCCTCATCTAGTTGCTACTACTAAAATCATGAGGAGATCTGGGCAGAGACAACTTCCCATGCCACTCACCCCCATGATCAAGGATATAACCAGTGCCCTCCTGAGTTTCCAATAGCAGCCTGAGAGCCAACATAGTACTCTGCATGAAGATATCCTCCTCCCCCTACCCTGCCCCAATACTGGCTTAGACTGTGATAACCACAGCAGAATAGAATAACTCAGGAGAACAGCTGCATTACAGACTTTCATTTTATTCACTCCTCTCCTGCTGGGTCAATCATCCAGAGTAGGATGATATGTCCAGAGAAGGACACAAGTGCATCACTCAGGGACCTCTTTACCTACACTAAGTAGGATAGTCCCAAACAAAGAACAGGTATACTACAAACTTATCTGTCTTGAGATGAGAGAAAAGGATTCAGATGAGAAGGAACCAGCATACAAACTCTTGAAACATGATAAAACATACTGTTTTGACAACCCCCCCAATCCCGTGACAGAATGACTATATATAGTAAGTCTGTACCCCAATGTAAATGAAATGGTTAAAATGTCAGATATTAAATTCAGAATATGGATGGCAAATAAGATGAATGTGGCTAATTAGAGAGTTGAAAACCAACACCAAGAAACAGAAAGAAAGAAAGAAAGATTGATTCTCTTAAGAGACAGATAACATGGGCAGCGCCTGTGGCTCAAGGAGTAGGGTGCCGGCCCCATATGCCAGAGGTGGTGGGTTCAAACCCAGCCCCGGCCAAAAACCACACACACACACAAAAAGAGAGAGACGGATAACATTAAAAAATGATATAACAGAACTTAAAGAAATGAAAGGATTATTTAGGGAGTTTTAAAATACATCAGAAATATTTAACAACAGACTAAACTGAGCAGGAGAAGGATTTCAGAGCTTGAAGACAAGGCCTTCAAATTAGCCCTGCTATTAAAAAATGCAAAAAAAAAAAGAATAAATAATCACTTAGACAAATATGTTACTGTGTAAAATTAGTCAATGTAAGAATCAAAGGCATCTGTGAGGGAGAAAAATGAAAGAAAAAGCATGGAAAACATATTTTAGGGAATGAGTAAAACTTCCCTGGTATCAGCAGATACTGATATCCAGATACAAGATGGTCATTGAATACCTGGAAGATTCATACCAAGTCGGATATCACCAAGACATAGAGTCATCAGTCTGGCTAAAGTTAAAGTGAAGAGAAAATTTTACAAACTACAAGACAGAAGCAAAAACTAACTAACAAAAAGAATCCCATCAGACCAACAGCAGAGCTCTTAGCAGAGACCTGAAAGTGTTGAAGGGAGTGGAGTCCCATTTTCAGTCAAGAAGACTGCCAATAAGTAGTTTTTATTCTGAAAAACTAAGTTTCAAAAAAGAAGGAGAAATATAATCTTTCCCACACAAGCAAACACACACTAAGGGAATTTGTCATCACTAGATCTGTCCCACAGGAAATGGTTAAAAATACACTATACCTGGAACAGAACTTACTGTACCTGCCAGTATAAAAACATGTGAAAGTTAAAGCTCACAGCTCCTTTAAAACAGACCTGCAAGGTATACTAGAGTGGAGACTTGCAGGCACACATGAAAACTGTCCTCAAGAAGCTATCCATCATTTCCTTAATGTTACAAAGATTAATTAATAAAGTCCTAGAACACATAATTTTCACAGTGATACTGGAAATGATTATGTCATATCATCACTTTTACTCAAACTGTACTAGAAAACCTAGCCAGTGTAACATGAAAAGAAGAAAAAGCTATGAGGATTAAAGAAAATAAAAAAAAACTTTGCTGAACATATGATTTTGTGTGCAAATATTTTAAAAAATGTATATAAAAGCATTCACATGGCCACTGATGGATGAATGGATAAAAAAAATATAATGCATAAATGCAATGAAATATTATTTGATTTTAAAAAGGAGGCAAATTCTGACACATTCTACATTATAGATGAACTTTGATAACATTAGACTAAGTGAAATAAGCACTTAGTAATCAAAGCTCAACTTTAAAATTTATTAGTAGAGAATACTGCATTTCCCAACAATAGTAGATAGATGATATCATAGCACTTCAGATAGCATAACTATTGAAACATCACTAATCTTGTGCTTTTAAATGGAATAATCTTCTCGATAGAACAAAATGACATAGTTAAAAATATTTTCTTTTCCTCAGGCATTATGGTAGGTTATATTGCATGACTGATATTAGTATGTTGTATATTATCTTGTAAAATGCTTGCAAATAGGTAAAATATAACTAACCCCCTTCCCTTTATTAATTACTTCATGATCATTATCTAGTAGTCTCACAGACTCATTGGATTAAAATTATACAAGAATTTGAACTTTCTTTTTCTACTCTCAGAGTCACATGATTAATAAGCATGAACTTTATTTATCATTGCAGATATTTTTCCCTAATAAATTGTTCAACTCTTGACATTTCATCAAAGGCTACGATTTCTATCTCTTCAGTCATCCTGTTATTTTCCTACATCTCATCTTCTTCATTTATAAAAGAGGTAAGATTTATTTGGAATTATTAAAAACATGAATCATGATATGGAAAAACCGTGAGGTCATAAATTAAAATTTCTCCAAGAAATATGTTTGACCTAGATGGAAAGTTTGCTCTATAAAGAAATGTGCCCACATTTTTGCACTCTGTTAACACTGCATTGCTATAAAAAGTCAGACTAACGAAATCCCAGCAGAATATGTACATTGTCCCAGTTGCTAAGGTAGCCCCTTAAAATCCTCTAAATAGAAAAAAATTTAAAAATATGTTCTTTGAGGGCAGAAAAGTTTAAGGCTGTCTTGAGGCTTTCTAAGACTATTTTTCTGCAGCAATAGATGACTCTATGGAAAATACCTTGGATCTAAACTGAGACTGGTAAATAATTGACCAGTATAATGAAATTAAAAGAGCATAGAACAAGTTCTTCTGAAGTTCTCGTGAAGTGTCTACAAGGAAGAGTAGCCTCAAGGAGAACTAAAAATGAGGAAATTAAACTATATTGTCATATTCATCCCTTAGGGCGAATTCACTGTTGAGACAGAAAGAGGCTGGGAATAATTTGCTCACTATACAATTTTTCTTACTCAAACTTTATCTTTCTGCTGGGGTGACCTTTGAAAGTATAGATTTATTATATAAGAGCCTGAAATGCACAGAGAGCAAATTTTAGAACAAGATTAAATCACTTTTTATTTGATGTGCATAAACTGGCTAAGTATATATTATTTAAATAATACTTGTTTTCTGTAAATTTGATAGCATTAAGTTCAACCTTTATCATCTAAAACATCATCAAACATATGCTTCCAAGATTTGTTTTGTTTGGTGGTGACAGTGATGAGATATTCACTAAAGGATTGAAACATCCTATAATAATGATAATCATGGCAATTATTATTATTTTAGACAGGGTCTTATTCTGTTTCCTGGGCTAGAGTTCCATGGTGTCATCATAGCTCACTGAAACCTCAAATTTCTGGGCTCAAGTGATCCTCCTGGCTTAGCCTCCCAAATAGCTGGGACTGCAGGCAGGCATCATTGTACCCAGCTAATTTTTCTATTTTTGGTAGAGAGATTATTTTGCTATGTTGTCCCAAACTCCTGACTTCAAGCTATCCTCCCATCTCAGCCTCTCAGCTTTCCAAAGTGCTAAGATTACTGGCATGAGTCACTATACCAGGTCTAAATATCTTATATAATTCACGCTGTTTCTATTTGATTAATCATATAAGTAGAGTGAAAAATATTTTATGACCTTCATGTTACTGTACCTAAGGTATTTAAGTAAAATTAGTTTATTTTATTAACTAGTGAATGAGCATTTTATTAACTAAGACATTGCAATTGAGTAGAACCAGATAAATAATGAAGATTTGGGGTCCTGCCAAAGGATAAGTTCACCTTTCTTGGGGCTACTGGAGTTAAATGATTGAGGAGGATTGACCTACTGTACCTGCTAATGAAGTTTATCCTTTTCTACTGTAGGACACCTCATTCAGAGTAGCAATTCCTCAGCAAAGTTTCTGATGAGTCCTATCATTTAAGCATAAATTTAATAAGACAAATGGAATTAGTTGCTTTTCTACCTAGTTCAAAATTTTGTTTCTGACAAAAGCACCGATGAAAGGAAGATTTGGGTGAGGTCATCTTTGTTCTATCTGGGGTCAGACCAGAAAGCTTGGTATTTAGGAAAGTGAATTACCTCAGTCTCTAGTAGCCAGTCTCTTTAGGACATGTAATAAATCTATTATTTATTTATCTAAACAAATTTACAAGTATAAATGCAATGAAACCAGTGTTCTACCAAGATTCTCTGTAAACAAATGGGCCCCATAGTCAAAATTTAAAAATCAATAATAGTCCTTGAAGCTTTGGGGACATCATAATGAGCTTTATTAACATCGAAGTCTCCAAGAAGTCTTATCTATGTAAGTTCATTATACATTTGTTGCATTTTAATTCCTATCACATTTCATCAGTTCTAGTATGTCATCTATTATAGCCTATCTTTAATTTATTACTAGATCTTCTACAGAAAAACACCATATTAAATGTATACCACAGTTATCACCTACCATAATACTTATTTCTAGACCAGAATAGCACTTTTTTCTTTAATAGAAACATCAAAGTTTTAACCTTCACATTCCAAAATAAAGATGCATTTGAATCACCCTGGGGATGCAGTTGTAAGATTTTTCCTACAAGATGATGCCCTTTCATCATCTTTAGTTTTAACATACCTTTTCAAAGACTGATTTTTGAGGGTGCTATTTGGGTATTTTCTTTCTATCAAGCTCAATTCTGAAAGCTTTTGTGAATATTTGTCATTTTAATATTACTATAAAATACCATAAAATAATACAGATCACTTTATGGTTTTTGCTTAGATAACTTCTCAAATTTACCATGCATCAGACACAGCTGAAGTTTTGTTAAAATGAAGATTGATGGGCCTTACCCTCAGAGTTTCTGATATAGAAAATCTAGGATGGACCTCAAGAATTTGTATTTCTATCAAGTTCCCAGGTGATGCCAATGCTGTGTTTGCAGGACCATACTTTGAGAACCAGTGCCTTGGATCTTTTGTAAATTATTTGTTCAAGCATCTGAAGGTGGCTAGCAATACTACAGGGAATAATTGTGTTGTAGCACTTTTGCTAAGCTTATTTTTTAGCTGATTCAGATGACTCGTCTATAGAAACCATTAAAAGGTATGGATTAGTTGTAACTAGAAATATTTTGTATGAATATTTGAGAAAATTTATCTTGTGCAAAAATCTTACATTCACTTTTAATACAAACATATATATTTGGAAAAGAAATTATATACATTTTTATGTGACTTATGTTTTAAAATGATACAAGGTGGTAAGAATATTAATAAATAACATCAGTTTAATTAAGTCCCATTTGTTTATTTTTGTTGGTGGTGCAATTGCCATGGCAGTCTTCTTCATGAAGTCTTTCCACAGGCCAATATCTTCCATTGATTTTCCTATGCTTCCTTTGTGGATTTTTATTGTTTCATGCCTTAAATTTATGCCCTTTATCCATCTTGAATCAATTTTTGTGAGTAAAGAAAGGTGTGGGTCCAGTTTCAGACTTTTACATGTGGATATTCAGTTCTCCCAGCACCATTTATTGAATAGGGAGTCTTTCCCCCAAGCTATGATCTTGTTTGGTTTATTGAAGATTAGGTAGTTATAAGATGTTAGTTTGGTCTCCTGGTTTTCTATTTGATCCCAAATGTCTATGTCTCTATTTTTGTGCCACTACCATGCTGTCTTGACCACTGTGGCTTTGTAGTACAGCCTAAAATCTGGTATGGTGATGCCCCCAGCTTTGTTTTTATTACTTAGAACTGCCTTAGCTATGCAGGATTTTTTCTGTTTCCATACAAAACACAGAATCATTTTTTCCAAATCTTGAAAGTATGATGTTGCTGTTTTAATAGGGTGGTATTGAATAGGTAGATTGCTAAGGAGATAGCAACCAAAGCAAATAGACAAGTTACACAATGGGAAAGGATATTTGCATATTTTGAATTAGACAAAAGCTTGATAACTAGGATCTATAGAGAACTCAAATTAATCCACATGAAAAAAGCCAACAATCCCATATATCAATGGGCAAGAGACACGAATAGAACGTTTTCTAAAGACAGATGAACAGGTAACAAACACACAAAAATGCTTATCATCCTTAATTATTAGAGAAATGCACATCAAAACCACCCTGAGATACCATCTAATCCCAGCAAGAATGGCTCACATCACAAAATCTTAAAACTGCAGATGCTGGCATGGATGTGGAGAGAAGGGAACATTTTTACACTGCTGGTGAGACTGCAAACTAATACAATCTTTTTGGAAGGAAGTATGGAGAACCCTCAAAGAACTCAAGCTAGACCTCCCTTTTGATCCTACAATCCCATTACTGTACATCTACCCAGAAGGAAAAAAATCCTTTTAGCATAAGGACACTTGCACTGGACTGTTTATTGTAGCTCAATTTACAATTGCCAAAATGTGGAAACAGCCTAAATGCCCACCAACTTAGGAATGGATTAACAAGCTGTGGTATATGTATGCCATGTAATACTATCCAGCCATTAAAAAAATGAAGACTTACAGCCATTGTATTAATCTGGATGGAAGTAGAACACATTATTCTTAGTAAAGCATTACAAGAATGGAGAAGCATGAATCCTACATATTCAATTTTGATATGAGGACAATTAATGACAAGTAATGACACAGTGGGGTGGGGGAAGGGGAGAGCAGAGAGAGAAAGAAGGAGGGAGGTGTAGGGAGAAGAAGAGCAGAGAGAGTGAATGAGGAAGAGGGTGGGGTCTTGGTGTGTGCTACACCTTTTGGTGCCAAGACATGATTGTAAGAGGGACTTTATCTAACAAATGCAATCAGTGTAACCTGGTTTCTTGTACCCTGAATGAATCCCCAATGTTAAAAAAAAAATAAAAATAAATAAATAAATAGCATCAAAAGAAGCATTTCATTTTCAAAGTGATGCTTTGGAATTAAATATCTTTAGTAGCTCTATAATAGGCAGTTTAAATTTGAGGCATATTTAAAATCATAATTCTCTTGTTCTTATTTGGTTAAATTTGAAGTTCATTTCTTGTCTTTATTGAATATCTCCATTGAAGCCCTGAGTGCCACACAGAATCTCCTGGAAATCAAACTTGGAAAGTTGGAAATTTGTCACCCGATTGATATTCCTTCGTGATGCAAGGAATAGATCATGAGTTCTCTGAGAATTCTGTGATCTAGTTAGAAATTTGGCAATGTCTATTGTCTTTAATTGCATTGCCTAGTATGTGACAAGCAAATATTTTGGATATGTCTCAATGAGAAAATGAAACACAACTTTATTTATCTGTATCTTGAATTTTGAAGTTCTGAAAATCTCTTGGTTGTTCCTTCACAGAAAAATATAGTCTTTTTTTTTCCAAGGATGAGTGTTTAAATCTCATAGTTGTATTTCAATATTCTTTTTGTTTCATAACTTAATTACAGTGAAACTTTAAAAGGACTTTTAGATGACTTTTGAGAGTATGAATATGAATATAAACTTCAAGTGATTTTACCAGTGCTAGTAACTCAGATTAGATTATGATCTCTTCTGATTCCTTTTATGTACATGGGATACTGTACAGCCACAGCAATGGCATAATGCTTACATCTGTCAAGAGACTGGCTGCAAAGATATCAGAAAATGTATATGCATGTATCACAAATAAAGAAAATGTGGTATTTAGAAAACAGAAATAGTGATCAAATTGATGTAAGTCATCCTTAAAATTTCAGTAATTGTTACGTAGGTGTTTTTATACTGTTGTTACTTTTTTACTTTATGTCTTTTTTAATCGTTTCAGTTTCATAGAGGGTACAAAGAATTAGTTTATGCTGATTATATTTGTTAGGTAAAGTCCCTCTTACAATTGTGTCCCATCCCCAAGAGGTGTGTCATACACCATAACCCCTTTCTCTCCTCCCTCCTTCCCTATCCCTGATCCCTTGTTCCTCTACCCCCACTTTGAATTGATTTGAATTTCTCTCTTATGAGGGTATGTATTAGATCATCTGTTGGCTTCATATAAACAGAGATTATGCTACAGTTTTGACTGGTGCCAAGAAAGTTCAGTGGAGAGCTTCTTTATCAGTATAAAGTATTTTCTTAACTTTACCCAATTTGAGGTTAATATTATCCAAAGAAATTTATTTCAGGAAATGAAAAAGATAAAAAAAATTCAGAATCTAAGTAACATGTCACATTAACATACCCAATGTAATGTATTTATAAACATTCATTTTGATATAGACAAGTTTATAATCATTTTATAATAATTCATTTTATAATCAATTTATAATCATTCATTTTTATACAGACAAGTAAATGGCATTAAAATTGTACCTACATTAAAAGGAGAAAACTGAAGCATCATTGTATAGAAGATACAATAAACTGAACAAAGAGGTATAAATAAACTTGAACTTAGTAACAGAAAGAAATGTAGAGATTATCTGGTCTAGACTATTCTACAGAGGAGAAATTTCAGATCCTGATTTTTCCAAAAGATGGTTAAGTACTCGTGGATCATAAAGATTATAAAGATAGTGATAAAAACAGGATCAAAACAAGACTTTTGAACTAAACTAATTAAGGTGGTATGGTGAGTCTAACTGGTGAGAAACTGGTGGTCAGTTTCTTCTCATAATTGACCCCAGACCCAGAATATATCCTTTTCCCAAGGTATTTTCTCTATGGCCCCTTTCCTTTTGTTCTCTTCTGTATAACACCTTTCTGCGAGTTATCTCCTTTCTTTCTCTTCACACTTTATGTCCTCAAGGAAGGGAGACAATTCCATGGGCAAGATGTGGTAAGGTGGGAACCAGTAATGCTTATGAAATGAATGGAGAAAAAGATAGTGCTCTGGGGGAGTGAGACTGGGGGGCGGTCATGAATGTAATTTGACAATGCTGAACTGACATGCTCAAACTTCTCTCTGAAGACTCAGCTCATCCCTTTCCTCAAGGTGGCATGTCAGAACACTTTGTACTTTCTTATTCATCTCATATATCTGTGTATAGAGGTGTTTTGTTTTTTTCCCTAAACCTGCAATACCATAAATTCCTTAGAGTTGTAAAAGAATCTGCCATCACATAGCATGGCATGGAACATGCAGCTGAGATTCTACAAATTGCCTATTGATTGATTGATTTATAATTTTATGTACAGGGCTTATATTCTGAGATTTAGAGTAGAGATTTATACTAATTAATTGTCTTCAAGAAAAAATAATTTCATTCATTATTTCACTTACTCAACAGTGCTTCTTATGTGCCAGGCGGTACTGTGCTGGCCTCTGATGTTGCAAAGATCTTAGTTTTTTTACTACATCTTCCACAGCAACACTAATGAAGATGTTGCTGCTGGTGGTGGTCATAATGATAAGGTTGAAGACAATGATCGCTCACATTTATTTAGTGTTTACTATCTCCCAGGTATTGTACTAAGTGCTTTACTCATATAAACCTTAAATATAGGAAGCAGCTTTTATTATTATCTTCATTTTATAGTTGAGGAAGCTAAAGGAAACTGTCCAGTGTCACACTATTAATAGCTGATGAAGCTAGCGTTAGGTGTCCCAACTGGGGTGAAGTGAGTCATCTGGGGTCTGGACCCCAAGCACTTTAGCTCTAGAGTACTTATGCGGGAGCCCTTTGGCTAGAGAGAGCATCTCTGCTCTCCAGGAGCTCACAATCTAGAGGAGGAGCAGGGCACATGATTGGATCTGATAAGTGTCAATCACGATTTGTAGATTAGGTTCAAAGAATGCATAAAGATTAGCATTTTGAGCTGTCCCTGGAAAAGTTATGGAGGCTTCACAGAACTGTGAAGTTTGGTGCCTAATAGGAGTTCTTAGCATATTTTTCATTCAGTCTCCTTGGTAGTCTGACAAACATTTCACAGAGAATATTTTTAATGTATAAAATAAAAGGTGTAGAAATATAACTAAACAAACTATAAGGGAATATCATTATCTACAAAATAAAATTTTCATCTACAAATATATGTGTTTCTTTATTAGTGCATTAAATAACAAGATATAATGGTAGCCCATATCATCATCCTAACTCAAAGAAATGAAGAACCTAAATGTTTATGAGATATCAGTAAAAATAAAAACCTGTTATAAAAATATCTGTGATTTCTGTTGGTGATGAAGACAGAGATTCTGATAATAATATTAGGGTTTGCAGCCTAGGCTGAATTTTGAAAGACACGTTAAATTTCAGTTCAGGGACAGTAAAAGTGAAGGTATAATTTTATTCTCATTCTCGCTCACAAGTACCTTGAATTCTATTCATTGTCTGTCTAAGGCCCACGCACCTCTAGTTAAGAATCCTGAAAAAATGAAGGGGCATTTATCATATGGACAAAAAAAGAATAACAGGCTATGCTGATTTGGAAAATGCTGTCTTAAGAGTTATCTTGAGTTTAATTACAATCAAAAGTCCTTCCCCAAAGCATAAGCAACAGAATATTACTTTCATACCATGGACTGCAAGTATGGCCTGCTGAGAGGCACCATTAATTAAGATGGAACAGTAGGTAGGGTTGCTTTCCATAATCTTTGTTCCTCTTTCACTACAGCCAACTTAGAATTTGTGTGTTCTTGTCAGCAGATTTCAGTGTCTTAGTAGTTTTATGTTTATGGCAAGTATTTGATCCCAATGAAAACATAGTTTCTGGTTACATAGGCTCTGCCGTATGAAGAAGAAGGACAAATAAGTGCTAATAAAAGCAGTTCCCAACCACACTGGGACCAGCATTCTGAACACAGACTGAGTGGAGGGATTGAGTGAATGTCCAATTTGGAACCCAGGAGGTATCTTGGAAGGGCTGATAGAAGACAAAAAGGAGTGGGAATGGTGCTGGTCACTCCTGGCAGAGTGGCCACTGGTATGTACTGGACACCACTGAACTGGAATGTTCACATACTCTCTTTCATCCAGGCCCCCTGCTGCCAGGTTTTGGTGTTTGCTGGGATGTTTCCCACAGCACATGCAAAGGCTCCAAGTCGTTCATTAAAGCTTCTCACCTCTTCCTTGTTCACCCTCATCTTTGGAGGTGTAAATTAGAGAGGCAGATGCACAATCTGGGACGTTTTCCAGCTACATATTTAGAATGTGGAATGTTCAGCACTGTGAGTGTTGAGAAGAGTTTTTCAGTCTGTCACACAGCCAGACTCAGTGCCAAGGAAACCCCCCAAATGGCCCCTGAATGCTTGGTTCTAGAAGATAAGAGCAATCCCCATTAGGACGGGCCATGGTTTGTGTATTATTTTTATTGTATAGTGAGTAACGTTGGAACACAGTGGAAGCAAAAGAGTATTATCGAAATTCGAGAAGCCCTAAATTATCTGACTAAATGATATCTATCAGGAGAAAGATTTAAAGGAATCCTTTATTATAATTTTCAGAAAATTCTTGTGCAGCAAGAAAAACATTAGACCCCAGAAAGCTGAAATGGCATAAGAGCATACTTACATTTATTTGAAAAGTACTTTCCAGTTTGAAAAGTGCTATCATATATTTTACTTCTCATAAAATCTCACAGTGCGGATTTGAAGTTTCCACAATTTGATAGTAAACCAGACTCAGGCAAATAGTTCACTAATGACATGAAGTCATGTTGTGGCAGAATTTGGCATCAATGTCTTCATTCATGAAACTATTCAAAATCTACCATTGGTTAGGAGAACAAAATAGAAAATCAAATAATATAGATAGCCACAGTCACCCAGTTCTTTCCAGAATTTCCCGAATATCTAGTATGGAAAGGAGTCATCTGAGAAAGTGTGAACAGAGATTGAGGGAAGCCTCATTAAGACCACCGGGGGTTGGGAAAATCACTCCTCTGGGTGGTTTTAGTGCATAGACATCTGTTTCCATCTCTTACTTTTTCTGCATAATTGGGCTACTGTAGTATAATTTTATCTGGTTTTCTTTTACTCTAAATCGTAAAGAATCAGCCTCCACTGATGAGGGGAAAAAATGCCTCTGTGTGTGTGTATGTGTGTCCTTCAGGTGGGAAATTCTGAAATGAATTCTGCATAACAGTTACCTACTGTAGTGACCATCTCAAGAACACACTTTTAGTGGCATTCTCTCTTTTCTTTTTCATTTTTTTTTTATCATCTTTTACTTTTCTTCTCTGGGGTCACTTCCAAAATAAGGCAGTCGTATACAGGCCCTTGTTTCAATCACAGCTTTCTATTTTTCTTTTCCTTTTCCTCATCAGTCAACTTGCTCAAACTCAACTTTCCTAGGGGAAGCCCAAGGTAAAACACTGGGACCAACAGGTCTTTGATTTTAAATAACCTAAATTTCTCTATTGGCTCTATATTAGGAAAGAATTCTGTTATTATATACTAATACAACCTCCAAATGCTAATGGTTGAACTAAAGCACAGTAAGAAAAAAATAGCCCATGCTTTTAACTTTGAAAGAAGCCAGAATCAATGGAGCCCAAGTTTTAACTGCTCACAAGCCATACCACAAAGTTTCAAGACCATATTCAAGTGTTATGTTCTTTCCAACTCCCATAATTAGAGCTCTGAGCAGAAAAAATGAAAACACCTTCTGCCCTGCCACTTTTTCCAGCACAGATTCAGCTTTAAATCAGTTTCCCTTTCAATTTTGTAGGCCCCCAACTGAGGTCTCTACTAATGTGCTCTATTCTATTTTTATCATAAAATTCAGCTTGCCTTTCTTAGCATGATGCATTCCAAGTGAATGTACTTGGAGTTCTGGTCCCCTTTGACTTTTCTCAGGCAGCAGAACACATGTAGCATTGTTCGTCACGGCCACATTGCCCCCGGCACTCCCTCCTTACCACACATTCATTCCTACATTAATCAAGAAGCATTGCCTTTTGCCTGTTCTGCAGGCACTTCATACGCTACTGGCTTTAGGAAGGACAGCCCCAATGCTGCCTATGCTTCTGACTCAAGTTAATCTAAAAAGATAAATTTCCAAACTCCTCATTTTGTATTTAAACAACCAGCAGTTAACTTATTTTTTTTCCCAAAAAATATGGAGATAAGTTGTATGATCAACTTACATTCTGACTTTAGTCATGAAACTTTGGAGAGCTGGTCATTCAGCCTCTGTCTTCATTCATGTGCTGCAGAGGAAATCACTGGGGCAAGGTTCTGATTTTAGACATGATCCTGATCTGTGGAAATAGTATAAAAGCTTTGGCTGATTTATTTTGTTGTCCACAAATGATAATGATGATGTTTACTTTTATTTTTTATTTACTTATTTATTTAGAGACAGAGTCTCACTTTATCACCCTCAGTAGAGTGCTGTTGCATCACAGCTCACAACAATCTCCAACTCCTAGGTTTAGGTGATTCTCTTGCCTCAGCCTCCTGGGTAGCTGGGACTATAGGTGCCCGCCACAAAGCCCAGCTATTTTTGTTGCAATTTGGCCAGGGCTGGGTTTGAACCCGCCACTCTTGGTATGTGGGGCCCGTCTCCTACTCACTGAGCCACAGGTGCCGCCAATGATGAGTTTGTTTAATTATATTTTTACATTCAGCATAAAGACATTTTATTTTAATACCACAGTAGGACTCAAGAGCAAAAATAAACATTGGACAAAAATGGTGTGCTCCTGCACAGTCACAGTATTTCATATCTTTCACAAATCAGACAAGAATGAAATAATTATTTTTAGGGGATGGTAGTATGTCAGAAGTAAACACAACCATTCCTCATCTTTTTTTTTTTTTAGACATGTGAAATGACAGATTTTTCAGCTTATATTTAGGCCAAATGTAATCACAAACACTATTTCCCTTTGAACAAAAAATTTTTGAAAAATATTTTGCTATTTTTGAAATCAACCACTAGATGGTAAGCAAATACTCTTTCTTCAAATCTGACTCTGCTGCTTTTAGATTTTTATAATATGAGATATAACTCGTGTTCTGATTTGACATTATTCTAGTCTTTGCAATGAGGGATAAGAAGAAGGAATGCTGCTTACATTAGGTACTTTTAATTAATTATAGTCAAGTCTACAGGACCAATGTTATTCTCCTGTATTGGGTGAAGGTGATAGTTTGACTTTTAAACTCTAGACTTTTCATACTCTTTCTCTCGTATACCCAAGAATCATCTTTTAAATGATAATATTTACAGAATGGCTATAGCTTCAAATGTATTTCAACTTAGGAAATCTTTGAACTTAAATAACTAAATATATTTTACATTAAAGATTTTTTTTAAATGACCTAATCATCATATATAAATGCTGTCTTTGGTTCATAAAAAGAAAAATAAACAAATGTTCTTTATATAAATTATCTAATTTTGTTAATGGCTAAAATAATTCTCAATTTAGACTATTAAAATATGCCTTTCAAAATATGTGAAAATGTTCAATGTTCCTCTGTTTAGTTGAAATTTTAATTTATTTTCCCCTAGCTTATGAATGAAATTAATGGGCTATGTCTTAATCCACTTTGAAATGCTACAACAGAATACTGGAGACAGTAATTAATGGTGGACAGAAATGTATCTGTCTCACAATTACAGAGGCTGGGAAGTGTAAGTTTGAGGGATGAGCTGGTGAGGGACGAGCTGGTGAGGGCCGAGCTGGTGAGGGCCTTCTTCTTATGACATAACATCGTCGAAGAATCCTCTTGGCAGAGGAGCACAGGAGAGGGCCTAACTCACTTTTGTAACAAATCCACTTTCATAACAACAAGCTCACTCCCTCAATAACAACATTAATTCATTCATGAGCATTAATTCACTCATGAGAGCATAGCCCTAAGGACCTGATCACCTTTTAAAATATGCTACATCTCAGCACTGGTGCCTGAGGATTAAGTTTCCAACACGTGAACTTTGAGGGACATATTTAAATAATAGTAAGCTACTATTCCCCATAAGGTAATGCCATCCATTACTGCACAGTAGTTTCCCTTTATCAATGGGAATATGTTCCAAGACCTCGCAGTGAGTGCCTGAAACCACAGGTAGCACCAAACCCTATATATTCTGTATTTTTTCAGTTCAGTAACTGAGATGGCTACCAAATGATAACAGGTTGGTGGTGTTAAGTAGCTAGGCTGCACAGAGGGATGACTCAGGTCCTGGATGGGATGAGGCAGGATGGTATAAAATTGTATCATACATACTCAGAATGGTGTGCAATTTAAAACTTAGGAATTATTTCTAGAATTTTCCATTATTATTTTCAGACACTAGTTGACTGAGGTAACTGAAAGGGTGGAAACAAAACTGCAGATAAAGGGAGACTGGCACGTAACAAATCTTTAGTGAATCAAAGTCTTCCCGAAACCAATTACCATCTGAAGTATCACTCAACTCTAGCTCCCAGGATTAGACAGTATGTTAACCATCCCAGTTTCATTATTTCTGCTGTAAAGTAGGAAATGTTCTGGGCAGAAGTTCATGAACTCCAGTTGATAGCAGTGGTGCTCCTGCCATTTTTCTAGATGGAGGATTAATAAAAGATTGGCAGAGAAGAGAAGGTGAAGACAAGGTGGATGGCTGGAAGAATCCCTGACTCTCAAGTCTTTATACTTAAAACTAATAATCTCCTTTACCATGCAGCAGTCTTGCGTATTAGTGCAATTTCAGAAATAAAAAAAACACCGTATCTAACTGTTTATATAGCCACATATGTCTACACAGCTATACTCAAATCTCTCCTCTTTATCTCTGTACACACACACATGCCCCATATGCAAAAAGCCACTTACATTCGTAACTACATAAATAGTAGGAATTACCTTTTACTTCCCATTATCTGAATTCCCTAATTAACATTTCTCAGGTAACTGAGACTTCATCATAAGCCTGAAATCATGCTTATGTATTTAATTCCTGTTTTCACACTATTTTTCCTAAATCCTCGGCCTTCCAGGCTCATACTTGCTTTTTTTTCCTTTATTAAATCATAGCTGCGTACATTAATGCAATGATGAGGTACAATGTACTGGTTTTATATACAATTTGAAATATTTTCATCAAACTGGCTAACATAGCCTACGCGGCATTTTCTTAGTTATTGTGTTAAGACATTTATATTCTACACTTAGTAAATTTCACATGAACCCTTGTAAGATGCACCTTACATGTGGTCCCATCAATTACTCTCCCTCCACCCATTCTCCCCCCTTTCCTCCCCACGCTCTCTCCTTTCCCCTTCTTCTTGGGTTATAATTGGGTTATAGCTTTCATGTGAAAGCTATAAATTGGTTTCATAGTAAGGCTGAAAACACTTAGGCATCTAAAAATAGACCTGCCATTCAATTCCACAATTCCTTTACTAGGTATATATCCAAAAGACCAAAAATCACATTATAACAAAGATATTTGTACCAGAATGTTTATTGCAGCCCAATTCATAATTGCTAAGTCATGGAAGAAGCCCAAGTACCCATCGACCCATGAATGGATTAATAAATTGTGGCATATGTACACTACGGAACATTATGCAGCTTTAAAGAAAGATGGAGACTTTACCTCTTTCATGTTTACATGGATAGAGCTGGAACATATTCTTCTTAGCAAAGTATCTCAAGAATGGAAGAAAAAGTATCCATACTTGCTTTTTCTGTCCTCATTCTGGGTCACAACGAAATCCCAGAGGGAGAGAGATAGGTACGTAGATTTCTCGCAGTACAGGGACCAACTCAGGCAGCAGTTCTCCTAATCGCTAATTTACTCCTGAAACCCTGAAAGTAATTCCATCCTTTGTCTTATTTCCAAGTTCACTTATTCCATACACAGGCTGTTGGTGTATGGGCTCACATTGAGCTTCATAAGAAGGATGGAGCCTCTTGGATTGATTCTCCTTAGCCATCTTAATTTCTTATTTTCAGAAAAATAATTGCAAGGGAAGGTGCACCAATCTTTGTAATCCATAATCAAGAAGTTACCTTTAAAAAAAAAAAAAACTTTCTGTATTATTCAGTCTCTGTAGAGACTATCAAACATTGCCAGGTGGTCAAGGTTTGGTACTGTGAAAAATTTTAATCAGCAATAATCACACCTCAGATAAACGTCACTGTCTACATGATACTGCCATTACACAAAGCTAAGTGACTTTTGATTCTGTCATTTCCTGACACTTGAGGACTCCAACTCTGTATCCCACTCTAAGCTGTTATTTGAGTCACTCCTTCTCCTACTTTAATACATAGTATTTTTTGTCTTGTCTTAAACAACAAAACCCCTAACCCCTATGAATCGTTCCTTTGCTGCCACACATGAGAAGTTATTAAATTTTCTTTTATTTCACTGAAAACATGTCAACAGCCCAGAGTTTTCATTCTACTTTAACCTCTGCAACTTTAAATCTGAGTTCACTCTTCTGAAACATGCTTGTTTAACATTCCCCACACTCCATTTATTACCACCTCTAATAACATTTTGTATCTGCCTGGACTTGCCTTTTGGTTTGTTGACTAAACTTGCCTTTGAACATCTGTTGTGGTGTGGCCCCTGTAAGTCACTAACTTGATGCTCCTCTAATCATCCTGGTATCATACGTGTTAATTTTAGGTCTTGTGTGTTTCTTCTTTCACCCTAGTTTTAAACACATCTCAGGTCTCATTTCTTTTCTGATTCTTTTCTCTTCTATTTACTCTCCACTTATTTACTTATTCACCCATTCCTTTTGTACAACTCTCACATTAGTCTATATATATATCACCATTAAATAATCTTGGGATATGGCTGTACAGGGAAACGATCAGGATAGAAGAGCTGATTGGCAAATGTGGAAAGAATGCCAAGGTTAAGACATCATTTTGCAACCACATACAGTTGCATATAAAGGATATAATCATACAAAGGTTAGTTTAGGCACAAATCATCAATGGACACTAAATCTAGAAGGAAATTTTGACAAAGTGCAAGATATTACATTATCATAAAATGTATTCCCACATGTTGGTTAATAGTTGCAAAGGAAATGAGAGAAACCATTGAGTAGAGAAATTAAACATCACGTTGAATGAGTGATAAAATTAACAACAGAAAATTAGAGAATGATGGATATTACCTGCCTCTAGATGTTATGCCTGATACAATACCAGCTTAAGCATTTGGGCCTCTGCTGCCTAATCAATGAACTGAAATGTGTCATGAATTCAAGACACAGGTCTATGCTGAATCCTAGAGCATATTCAATGTATGTTAATTTCTTCTTTCAAAGTATTCTCCAATGTGTCTTCATACATTTATTACCTTTTATCCCCTTGCTCTTCACTATGCTTTCTTCAACCAAGTCGCATGTGTGTTTCCTTTCCTTAACTAGATTGGCAGCTAGCATTCAGTGTGTGTCCTACACAGAGCAGATGCTGATATATATGTATTTGTTGTTGCCATTGGTTTTTGCTTACTGTACAGACTGTTTTTTCTGACCAATCAGAGAAAAGACTCTTCTAATTTATACTGTCTGTTGCTATAGTTACCACATTTTCTTCTAGGTTTTCACTGTGATACTAGTAAATTATTTTCATAATATTTCTTTTTAACCTGATTTAGAAAACTATACAAATAACAGACAAGAAATATAATAATTTAATATAAGAAGAATCTAAATTTAAAGATTTTAAATAATTATTCTTATAATAAAGTTTACCTTCCAGAACTAATTTTGGAAGACATATTTAGTTTATGTTGTGAAGAGAAAGGTAACAAAACATTTTAAAGTAAAGCTCTTATACAATTGTAGCTAAAGAAATGAATTGTTAAGACTATATGTGATACAATTTAATTAGTTTAAAATCTGATCTATTACATTAAAATTGTATTGATAAATTAAGCTTATTGATTACACTGAGAAATATAAGGTAATTATATATTTTAAACTAAAACTATTTTCCAGTTGGGTCTATGAAATAATTAAGTTATTAAGGTCAGATGCATGATTCATTTTACTCTCCTCAGTTCTTCATCTTTTACATTAAAATTCATTTGTATTGAATTGGGATTTTTGATTTAGAGACCAAAAGTAATAGCTTTAACTTTTATTATTAATTATATTTAGTATAGAGTTTATGCTTTTAGAACATATTATAATTTGTCTATATTATAGCATGAAATGAAGAAAATGAATATTAACTCAATACAAATAAAGTAGATGAGTCAGAGTTAATTTAATATTTTGAGTAATTTTCACATCATTGCTTAGTAATTTAGCAATTATTTTTATCATTATTTAATTTTGTAGCTCAGGTTAAGATATTTTAAGCTTACATTTTAGACAACATTTGTGAACATAATTAAGATAATAAATGTTTTATAAATAAACTACTTTTTCTTCAATTTGAAAATCAAATGCCTGCAACAGAAACTTAATTCTTTGCATATACAAAATCAAAGTGATCACCTCATTTAAATAAAAAAATTAGCAAAAGAAATGAGCTTTAAGACATCCTAATCTATAACACTTTTGTAGCTTGTTTCTAAATGCAAGGTAGTGCTGAATTCTTGAGATAAAAAGCAAATCTATTAAGAGTAGAGTATAAAAGTCTTAACACAATAAGTAACTGAGGTGAAGGCTCTGTTAACCAGTTTGATGTCAACATTCCAAATTGTATATAAAATCAGCACGTTGTACTCCATAAATGCATTAATGTACACAGTTATGATTTAATAAAAAAATGAGGAGAAAAAAGCATTGAGTAACAAATTGGACAATTTTAGTTTTTCTTTCTTTCATAGTACTTGAAGACACACTGCTATAAGAGATCAATTTGGGAAATGATATAACATTTTCCTTTGTCTAACTTATTTGTAAGTAATTTCCAATATGCATCAGATAATGATTAAAAAGAAGTGAAACATATATAAATAGCACATTCACCAAGTGTGGGGAATAAAGGAAGAATTTCTCTCAAAAATCTATATCAATAATATTAATAACTTCCATTTATCAAATTTTAGTATATGAACAGCATCTTATATACATTAGTTTTCACTTTCATTCTATTAACTCTATTTGACAAGTAAGAAAATAGATTGGTATTACCTTGTTAAAAGAAAAATTTTAGACAAATTAAATGTAGCAGAGTTCATTGGAACAAAGTGTGATTTATGAATTATACATCATTTGGAACAAGGAGAGATTCAGAAAGCTTCTTCCCACAATATGGTGGGACAATATTTACAGCCAGAAAAAGGAACTGTATTCAGATACAGCTTGATTGGTTACAGCTGCGCATTTGCCTTACAGGGATGTCAGTTGGTGACCTGTGATTGGTTGAAGCTTGGCTGCTGTGATTGGCTGAGACATAGCTGCTTGTTCTAAACTACCTTGTAGATTGGTTTACATACTAGTTAGGTTGTGTTTACTATGAAAGAATTCAAAGTATAGAGGGAGCTTTAGTCAAAATTTAATTTAACTTCTACTTGACAAGAAAATAGAGACTTGCAGAGTTTAAGTAATATGGCCAAGGTTTTGAAGCAAGGGCAGGCAGAATTAGAATTCAAGAATGGGTCAAATTTACAGTCTGCACTTTTAGGCACAAGACTTACTGTCCTCATGGACGTGCTTATAAGTGTGGGGATGTATCAAATTTTAGTTTCTACTGGTTTTCTTTGATCACGGCTACATTCTACTTTGATCTTACTGGAAAACTAATCAAAACTCTGTGACTTTTCACATCATGTATCATCTTTTAACCTTTCATTCGATTTTTAAAAAAATTTATTTGGATGCGAAACTCTAAAATACCTGCAATCACGTCAATTTGATGTTCGTTTTTCTGTTTTTAAACTGGAGACAGTAATGTCTACCATCAAAGATCATTGTAAGGATTTTAGTGGGATAAGGCACCACAAGAGTTTATGTGTAAGAGATTACAACGTGTGACTCTGTAAATGTGAGCATTATTTTTACCTTCGTCTATATGTTTTACGAGTGTGCACTGTAACGACATAGTTATGGCTTGAAAAGGAGCTTCAATTTTTGGCTAATTAGTGCCACAAATAAGTTCATAAGTGTAGTGCACCAAAACCTCCCCTCCCCCCAGAGTATGGGGTAATATGAGTAATTAAAGAAATTTCAATTGGTACTCTGATATGCTAGCTGGCTCAGATTCTCTGGGGAAACCTAATATCATATAAAATATTAGAGTTGAATCTATATGTAAGTGTATATGTGTGTGTATGTCCTTTGTTTTAAAAATTAAAAATACACATAACATTAAACATATGTGTGTGTATACTAAATTAATTAGCTTCATACCCTTTTGCCATAATAAATACAAAATTGAGAGGCAATTCAACCATATAAACATTTTTCCTGATATATTAATATGTGTGTATGTGTGTCCACTTTTTCCACATAGGATGGCCTTTTTAAACATGTCATACATTAACATTTTCTCAACAGAGCACCAATTCTACTATCTGCACATCTGTTATCTAAAGCATAAAATTATCTCTCTAATTACATGGAATAATGACACTTCAGACATTTATACAGAATTCAATCATGAATTAATGGTAATTTAATACTTGCCAGATGTTCACTTGAGACAGCTAATATTTAAGAGGTGGTATATACAGATTCACTAAGTATCAATTCTTCTGAGTTCTCTAACATCCTCAGTTTCTCTGTTCTGAGTCAGACCATGAGGAAGTCCTTAACTTCTCATGAAAGACATTCAAAATCAGAAGATGGGGCCACACTTCATATATAGACACTCTCAGATGATCATTCCTCTTTCATTAAAAACAGTTTTCCACTTTGGCATGTAAAGAGCTTAATAGTCATCATTTCTCTCCTCACAAAAACAACAACAACAACAAAAATGGTAAAGAATTGAAAATGAACAACTTTTCTCAGATCTCTCAGAAAACTGGGGCAAATCAGTGCCTCCAAAAGGGCGAGACAGGTGTATATAGAGAATCACAGTTTATCAGAAAGCAAGAGTTGCTGCCAAACAGCAGTTGGTAAAATGCTAGAGGCTGAGCATAGACTAGCTTCAGAATTAAAACTCCTGGGGATCCAGTTGTAAGGAGGTTTCCACACATTTTCATTGCTTTTACTTTCAGAAACACCAGCAGGTTTTCATTGTGAAGGTTGAGGAAGGAGGTCTCTGTTCCTCAAAATAGAGATTTAATTGTAGGATTATGGAATGCTTTCTTTCCTCAATATCTCACTTACTGTCAGGGCTCTAATATAATAGCAGTGGATTACATCTAAAAGAGTTGTAAGACACAGACTTTTTTAAAGAAGGAATTATTAGGGAAACCAAATTACATCAAGATTGGAAAAAAAAAACCCACTATAGACACTAGAATTAAATGAAACCTCTGCCACCTATAGCCACAACATGGATCAAATAGTCCAGATATGCATAAAACTACTCACTAAAAGTCTACTTATCTTGGTTACTATTTCTCAACATTTGATCCAACATTCAATGAAAAAAATTACGAGGTGTACCAATAGGTGAGGAAGAAAATAAAAGAAATAAAGAAAACACCAGACCCAGACTCAGATATGGCAGAGATTTTGGCATTAGCAGAATAGAAATTTAAAATAACTATGATCAATATGCTAAAGGCTTTAATGGAAAAAATGACAGACATGAAAAATTGTCACACTTCTGATCTCTACCTGCAATAGAAAGTTCAACATTGCCACAAATGTTTTTGTGATTCTTTACTTTGCTACCTTTTTTCATTCTTTAGATATACCATTTTTCTATCCTCCAAAATTGGTCATTGTATCTGCCCTTCATTTTCAGCATTAACACTAGGACTTCATTTTACAAACAAATAAACAAACAAACAAAAAACCAGAAGCCATCACGCAATCACTTGTGAATCACACTAGTTCAGAGCATGAACACTGGAATCAGAACCATATTCAAATCCAACTGTACTACTGTATTTAGTATACGATCTTGAACAGGGAAATTAACCCTTCAGAATGAGTTTTAGCTTCTTTACAATGATAATAATAATAAATTTTCTTCATTGAAATATTGTGAGGATTAAATAAAATAATGCATTTTAAATACATACTATAGTGCCACATGCACAACAGGTACTCATTACATAGTATAAACTAAAATTGTTGATTGTTATCATTGCTGTTTCTGCCATCCATTTTACAAACTCAACTTGTTCAGTATTATTCATTTATTCTCTTTTAAATTGTAAAATGATTCCTTCTTATACACCATAGAAAACTCATTCATTCACCCATGTTCTGGGTTCTATTCCTTCTTGCCCTTCAGTTCCTCTTTTCTAGTTTCAGTTACTTTTCAATCCCATTATCTCATATCTTTCTTACTTATTTCTTCCTATCTCTTTCTCATTATCACTTTAAATGTACTTAATTCTATCCTACTTTAAAGACAAAGGAAATGAATTCCATTTTCATGAATGGCTTATCTCAGACTAACTTTCCTAGAGACAATTACAAATTGTGGAAACGTACATAAAATAACTGTGTGATGGCCCTGAAAAATGAAAAAATATTCAGGGAGAAATGGAAAAGATTCAGTTCTTGAAAGAAGAGAAACACACTGACTGAGATGCACATGTATAGGGCTTTTCCTTTGAAGGCACTCCAGAGTCCTGGTGTCAGAGACTGACGTAGAAATCTGAAGTCATGTGTTTAAGAAGTGAGAGGTTAGAAGACAATGCTTCAGAAATGGTTGAAAATTAAGAGTGGAAATTTTCAAAAGGAGGGAGCCACAAAATGGTAACCCCCAATATGTACATAAGCTCCTTGGAAACATGGATTATTCTAGAACTGTATAAAGTTCAAGGGAAACAAACACAAATTGAAACAAGTAGAAGACAAATAGAGATTTTGCCTATTGCCCACTTCAGGGTAGAAGGAGCTGAAATCCTGACAAGGCAGAATCACTTGATAAGCACCTCAATCTTGAAATTCTGGTAAAGAATTTGTTGTTACTCCACACTTTAGGAGTAACAACTACATTGCTGGGCTAATAGATTCTCATTAGGGCAGAACGCAAAAGAAAAAAAGAAAAAGATCTTCCCCCACAAAGGTTAAAATCAAGCCTGCTGTTTCCCTTTTGGTTATTGCTAGTTAGCTTCTATTGAATCAACGCTTTTGAAAATAACAATAATTCTACATAAAAAAATCAACCAAACAAACAAAGAAAAACTTTACCTGAAGGTACTGAGTTACTAACAGCAGACAGAAAACTGGTGATAAGATTTCCTGTTTTTCACAGCTTTACTCCTGAAGAAAGGTTAGACTTGACACCTCAGAGGCAGCTGGACTTTTTTAAAGACTAAAAAAATCTTTAGTCTTATAGGCACAAAGAAATAGAGGGTAAAGATATGGACAATCAAAACAGCTGAGGTTAGATAGTGGCATCCCAAGTTGTATGTATCTGACCTCTGATCAGATAGGAGGCTGGTCACTGAATGACGCTGATAGGAGAGACTGCAAATAGCACAGCCGTAACAAAAGGACCTGCACATGGATTTCAGCTGTCAGGCATGTTAGAGAAGACAGAGCTTGGAATTTAAGCTCCCTCAATTTCTACTAATAATTTCTGGCATATTGAACAAATGAGAATGTGAGCAGAATAAAGCCAATGCTGTCTTTGCATAAACAGAATGAGATTCTCCTACAGAAATAAATGCTACTGTGTTGAGAATAAACAGTTTATAAGTCAACTTATTACAAGCCAAGTTAATTATTAAAATTGATTATTAAATTAAAAAAGTAAATATTCTGAAGAAAATAGAGCAGAATCCAGAATCTCTATAATCCAGAATATCTACAATACATAGTATCTTTTACAGTATATAATTTTTTTATGCCCAGTATACAATCCAAAATTACTAGGCACATACACAAATACAGAAACATAATTCTTTCTTAAGCAAAAAGCAATCAGTGGAGACAAAACTCAAGATGACCCTGCTGTTAAAATTATCAGATAAGGTTTCAAGTTGGTTATGATAAGTAACATTAAAGACATAAATCATGCTTGTAAAAAAAAAATTAGATCTCACCAGAGAAATGAAAATTATGAAGCTTACAACTCACTAATATCAGAAATATTTCAGTAAAAAAAGAGCTTTATAATAACTTATGCAAGAAGATATAGAAATGGAAAATAATCATATTATAAGATGTTTAATGTTATTAGTTAACCTTAGTGAAATTTTAAACTATGTTGTTAATACTAATTCACATCCACGGGACTAAAATAAATCCCAGTGTTAAAGAGGATTTGAAGCAAGTAGAACTTCCATATGCAGTAAAATGATACATTTAAAAAAAAAATTAGCATTATCTCATAGAACCTTTCCCCCAGTAACTACTCTTCTGCATATTTCTCTTATCCAAGAGAAAATATTGGTACAAAAATGTTTAGATACCAGTATTTTTTTTTCACCAGAGTGCACAAATACTGAAGTCAATCTAAATATCTAACCACAAGAGAATGGATTAACAAATGTGATGAATAAAATACTATCCAGCATGAAAACTACTAATAAACTACTAATAAACTCAATATAGTATAGGTAATTCTCAGAATAATGTTGCTAAATGAAAAAGCCAAATGTAGACGTCTGCATAATATATAATTCTACTTACATGAAGTCAAGAACAAATACAACCGACCTGTGGTGAAATCAGAACCATTGCCTTTGAGACACAGGGTTTGACTAGAAATGAGCATGCAGAAACTCCCTGGGGTGATGAAAACATTCCACCTCAGTTGGTAGTGGTCACATAAATGCATACCTTTGTTATAACTCCTCACATTCTATTCTTAAAAATTTATTCTTAACATTTTCATTAAAATTACACCATAATTTAAGCAAAAACCCTTCATCCTCACAAAAATAATGGCTAGCGTGCTATCTAAAATAATGTCTCTATCATTGTCTCATCCAGTGCACAATTCTGGAAATCATCCTGTTCTCTTTGCTTGCTTTGCCATCACATATACCCAGGCTCTAGATTTCTTTCGTATGGCTTATTGAATTACCTTTTAATTAAGATCTCCTATCTCTGCCTGAAATTTAAGTAAAGTGATCTTTTAAAAATACAAAACTGATTACATCAAAGTATTATTTAAAATTCTCCAGTGGATATAGATTGAGCTCAAGATAAACCTCAGATCCCTTTCTGTGTTTTACAAGGGGGTTTATGGCCCAGGTTCTGCATACATACCAGTACAATCTCATCTTTCACATTTTCTCAATAAAATATTTTGTCCCAGAAGTTAGAAATGCTTTTAGTTGAATTTCGAAGCTATCTCTTGTTTCTAGTTCCTCATATGTGATTATCCTTCAACATAAAACAATTCTATTTTCTTTTTACTTGATTAATCCTACTCAATCATCTGGTTTCAGTGTAATTAACCTTTTGTCCTAAGAAACTGTTCCTAACAAAGTATTCTGTTAAAGGCATAAATGTTCCCATAATGCCTACTTTTCTCATACAATATTTAGCTATTTGTTTATTTATCCATATTTCTCACTAGACTCTAATTGTGACTTGGAGACTCATGCCAATTATGTTACAATTACATTCATAGCACCTAAAATAATTTCTGACCAGTGGGAGGACTTTAATAAACATATGTTTATTGCTCAGTGATTGAATAATTGAATGAATAAATGAATGAGGAAAAAGAAGTACCATATAAAATAGACCTTTAGAGAATAGGATACCACCTACAAAACTACAGTCAAAAGATGCATCCATAAAATTCTCACTGCTGCTTAAGTTTGCCACTATTTGTGCTATTTGCTTTTTTAAAAAAAAATATGACTTATATAAAGCAAGATGGTTTTAAAAACTTCTATTAACAATTTTTGGCATGTAGAAGAAACAAGATTGTGGTCAGGTTATAATTAGTTCTGTTTTGCATAAATAGGATAGACTCTCTTATAACAATAACAACTAAGTAGTAAGGAATAAAAATACACAGTAAATAAGTCAACTTCCCAAAGGAAACTCTAAGGAAGCAACATAGTTAATACCATCTGATAAATCATGTAAATCTCACATTAGAACAAAATCTCTGGTAAGAAATTTAGTCCATGGCATGTTTCAGGCATCACAAGAAATCATAAAAATCTAATCACTACTCTGTAAATTATTTCTCCTGATTGTAGTGTTCTGATCTCTACATTTGTTAAATTCTCAGTTTTTCCTCAGTTATGTCTGGTAAACCCATCATATATAAAAACATTTGAGTGATAAATAAAACTTTTAAATAATAAAGTTATGATTTATTTCCCATCTGAAATTTTTTTTAGTTATTTTTCATTATTTTTTAAATATGTCTGGCTTCTTTTTTATTATTTTATTATTTCAAAATAATATGAGGTGCAAATGTTTTTGCATTTGTTATGCTTGAGTCAGGGTTATAGAATGCCCATCACCGAGCTAGTATTCATTATAGCCATTAGAGATTTTCACCCATTTCCTACTATTTGATTTCCGCTGAGTTTTACAACCCATTGTGCACATGTGTGTTCATTGGTTAGTTCTAATTTAATAGAAAGTATATATGGTATTTTTTAGTCTTCTGTTCAATTCAAAATATTGCAAAAGGCCTTAATTTATTCTTCTCCATGGCCAAGTAGTATTTCACAGTATACATATGCTACGTTTTTTTAATCCAATCAAGAATTGTTGGGCAATGCAGTTGATTCCACATCTTTGCAATTGTGAATGTGCTGCAATAAACATTTGAGGATAGGTATCTTTTTAATAAATTTACTTCTTTTTCTTTAGTTAAATACCCACTAGGGAGATTGCCCTATCAAATGGTGGAGCTATTTTTAGGTATTTGAAGAATCTCCATACTGCTTTCCATAGAGATTGTACTAATTTGCCATCTCACCAACACTGTAGAAGCATTCCTTTTTCTCTGCTCCATGCCAGTTTTTGGATTTTTACTAACTGGGGTAAAGTTATATTTCATTATGTTTTTAATTTACATTTCCCTGATGATCAGTGACATTAAACATTTCTTCACATATTTGCAGGTCATTTCTGAATCTTCATTTGAAAAGCTTCTATTCATTCTTTTGCTCACTTTTTAATGAGGTTGTTTCTTTTTTACTTGCCAATTGGCTTAAGCTCTTTATAGATTCTATTTATTATCACTTTATCAAATGTACAGCTTGCAAATATTTTCTCCCATTATGTCATTTGTCTATTTGCTCTGTTGATTATTTCTGAACTGTTCAGAAGCTTTTTAATTTAATCAAGTCCATTAATTCATTTTTAGTATTGCTGGGATTGCTATTGGGATCTTCTTCATAAATGCTTTGTTTAGGCCAATATCTAGAAGAGTTATTCCAACATTTTCTTTCTAAGCCAAGAAGTAAAAATAATCACAGCTAAGGGACAATCCCAAGAGGGAATATCAGCTCCTTAGCAAAGGATATTAACCAAAATAAAAATATTTGAATGATAGATAAAAATTCCAAAAATGGATTGTAAGGAAACTCAATAAAATCCAACAGAAAATGTAAAAAAAAACTCAAAGAAATCAGAAAATAATTCAGGAAATGAATTGAAATTATATCAAAGAGATTTACATATTTTAAAAAACCAAATAGAACTCCTGTAAATGAAAAATTTATTTAAAGAAATAGAAAATGGTAGAAAATTGTAAGAGTAGAGAGAAGAAATAATCTCAGAGCATGCAGACAATTCTTTTGAATTAAATCAGTCAGTTAAAAATACAGAACAGAGGGTGGCACCTGTGGCTTAGTGAGTAGGGTGGCAGGTTTAAACCCAGCACCAGAAAAACTGCAACAAAAAATAGCTGGGCATTGTGGCAGGTGCCTATAGTCCTAGCTACTTGGGAGGCTGAGGCAAGAGACTCTCCTAAGCCCAAGAGCTGGAGCTGGAGATTGCTGTCAGCTGTGATGCTACAGCACTCTACCAAGGGCAACAAAGTGAAAAAAAAATACAGAACAGTGAATTAAGAAGAATGAATATAGCCTACAGGAAATATGAGAATAAGTAAAATGGCTGAATAATAGGCATCTCTGAGAGTGAATAAGAAAATGCACAAGGGCTAGAAAACCTATTTCAGGGAATAATTGAGAAAAATTTTACTAATCATATTATAGATTTAAACATCTAGGTACAAAGGCTAAACAAAAACCTGGAAGATTGATTGCAGAGATGCTATCACCAAGACACATAGTCATCAGAGTGGTCAAAGTCAACATGAAAATGAAACTGTGAGTTATGAGGCAAAAACATGAAGGAACTCACACAGAAAAACCCATTAGGCTAACTGCAGACTTCTCAACTGAAAACTTACATGCTTGAAGGGATTAGGGCCACAGTTTCAATTTTCTTAAAGAGAACAACTGCTGGCCTAATATTTTGAATCCTGCAAAAGTCAATTTCATATATGAAGGAGAAGTAGAGACTATTCCAGATAAGAAAACACTGAGGGTATTTGTCAAGACTAGATCTACCTGTAGGAAATACTCAGAAGCATGTTAACTATGGATCAGTATAATAGATACCAACCAGTGTAAAACTACCCAAAAGCTAAAGTTCAGAGCACATATAAAAGGATACAATAAGAGGTAAACCACAGCAATAAGTAATTAACCAATTGGATGACCAGAGCAGCATCCCATGTATCAATTATATCAACCAATATGAACAGTTTGAATGCCCCATTCAAGAGACACAAACTGGATGGATGAATGAAAAAGTACAACCTAAGTATCTATTGTCTCCAGGAAACATATATAGCCCAGAATGACTGGACTCAAGGTGAAAGAATAGAAAAAATATTCCACACAAATGGGAACCAAAAGAAAGCATGTATAGCCATTTTCATATCAGATAAAATTAAATGCTGGGTGTGGTGGCTCAAAGCTGTAATCCTAATACTCTGGAAGCCGAGATGGATGGATTGCTTGAGCGCAGGAGTTTGAGACTACTTTAAGCAAGAGTGAGACCCTGTCTCTATTGAAAATAGATAAAGTAGCTGGGCATTGTGGCAGGTGTCTATAAGTTCAGCTACTTAGGAGGCTGAGGCAAGAGAATCACTTGAGCCCAAGAGTTTGAGGTAGCTGTGAGCTATGATGCCATGGTACTCTACCCAGGGTGATAGAAAAAAAAAAAAGACTTCAAATCAATAATAGTAAAGATTGAAAAAGAATGTCATGTACTGTAAAAAGAAGCAATTCCAGTGGAAGATATTTATGCACCTAACACAAAAGCACCCAGATTCTTAAAGCAAACTATACCAGACCTAAGAAAAGACATAAAAAGCATCATCATAATTGCTGAGGACTTTAACACCCCACTGACAGAAATGACAGATCACCCAAGCCAATAAGAAAGAAAGAAAAATAAAGAAACACTAAACTTAAACAGAGCTTCAGAAGAAATGGACCCAACAAGACATTTACAGAACATCTGAATATGTTCTGTACCATAATGGATCCAACAGACATTTATAGAACATCTGAATATGTTCAAAACTACTGAATATACTTTCTTCTCATCAGCATATGGAACATTCTCCAAGATTGATCATATTTTAGGCCATAAAACATGTCTCAACAATTTCAAAAAAATAAAATCATGCCATGTATCTTTTCAGACCACAGAGAAATAAAACTGAAATTGAACTCTGAGAGAAAAACTCATTTCTACACATATTCATGGAAATGAAAATATTTTCTGCTGAACAATTATTGGGTAAATAATGAAATTAAGACAGAAATCACAAGATTACTCAAACGGAAAAACAAAGCAGGCACAAGCTATTAAAATCTGTGTGATTCAACAAATGCAGTTCTAAGAGCATAATTTATAGTTTTAATGTCTACATCAAAAAGACAGAAAGATCACAAACCAACAATCTAATGAGTCATCTTAAGGAACTAGAAGAGGAAGCACAAACTAGACCCTAAGCCAGAAGAACATAATTAATAAATAAGGTCAAAGCAAGTCTAAATGGAATGGAAAACAAACAGACAAAAAAAATTTACAAAGAATCGACAAAACAAAAAGCCTCTTTGCCCAGATAAACAAGACTGAGAGACCTCTTTCTAGATTAACCAAGAATAAAAGAAAAAGGACCCAAAAAAGCTCAATCAGAAATAAAAAAGGAGATATTACAACTGATAGCACAGAAATATAAAATATCATCTGTGAATACTAGGAAAATCTGCACATAAACTCAAAAACATAAAAGAAATTGATAAATTCCTGGAAACTCACAACCTCTTAAGACTTAGTCAGAAAGACATAAAACTCCTGAACAGACCAATAACCAGCAGCAAGATTGAAGCAGTAATAACAAATTTTCAACATCAAAAAGCCCTGGAACAGATATATTCACAGCCAAACTTTTCCAGGCCACTTACAAAGAAGAGATAGTACTCATACTGCGGAAATTACTCCATAGCATTGAAGAGAGACCCTTCCCAACTCACTGCACAAAGCTAATATCACCTTGATACCAAACATAAAAAGGGCATAACCAAAAAACAGTATCTTTTATGAACACATATGCAAACATTCTCAATACAATCTTAGCAAACCAAATTCAATAGCACATCAAGAAAGTAATCCACCATGACCAAGTAAGTTTTATTCCAGGCATGCAAGGATGGTTCAACAAATATAAATAAATAAATGTAATTTACCATATTAACAGAAGCAGAAAGCAAAAACAAATGATCGTTTCAATAGATGCAGATAAAGCATTCCAAAAAATTTGGCATAATGGATACTCAAATCAGGAGAGAGAAGGTCAAACTATCTCTTTGCCAATGATAATGATCTTATATGTAGAAAACCCCAAAGATGCCACCAAGAGACTCCTGGAATTGATAATTAAAATCAGCAAAGTCTCAGTTATAAAACTGATGTACAAAAATCAGTATAATTCCTATATGCCAGCAACAGTCAAGGTGGGGAGTCAAACCAAAACTCAATAACATTCACAATAGCCACAAAGAAAATAAAATACCTAGGAACATACTACCTAAGGAGGTGAAAGATCCACAAAAAGAACTATGAAACACTGAGGAAAGGATTCACAGATGACACAAACAAATGGAAAAACACATCATGACAATCAGGCATCTCTAGTCACCTTTATCCAAGTATTTACTGAAGTTGCTAACATGTTCTGTAATGTTGATTGATGGTACTCCTGCACTGTGGCTCTATAATTTAAATTGCTTACATTGATTTGCACCACTACATGTATTGGGAAAAGACCTATATTTTTATTCAACATAGATGTTGATACCTAAGGACACCTCACATTCACAAAATACTCTATACTTTGCAAACAAAATTCACATATTTTTACCCCATTTAATTTCTTAAGTACTTTTTGAGGTAGTACCTCAGGATCTTTTTATGTAAGAGGTTACAAATTAGAATCTTAAAAACACAGATAGCAGGTGATGAAGCCAGATCCTGGACACAGATATTTGGCTTCCTGGTAAAACTTTGTTGCCACTAATCCATAGCAATCTTATTAATTAAGTCCCACCTCATTCTGTTTTGGATCTGAATGTTCTTCTTGGTGCAACTCAAATACTTTGAGTTAACCTTGAGATAATAAAAAGTAATGTGGGTTTTTTGGTGATACCTTAGAATGTGAGCTTTGTCCCCTTGAAAGTAACATGAGAATATAAAATTTGGAAAGATTTAGAAATCAACATGCAGAAATAACATAGATTGCTACATTTTGGCGTAGAATTTGGGCATCCTAAATCTACTAAATGTTCTAGGCTTCATGCTTAGCATAGTTAAGGAAAGAAGTTCTGGTTCATTGTTCTCTATTATTATGTTTATATTTTTATAAATTGACCAACTTCAAGCTTAGTTAATTCATGTGCACTCATGGGCAAATTTTGTAGGAAAAAATCAAATAAGTGCAATTTTTTAAGCAAACAGTAGACTTAACTCCGTTTCTCTTAGCTTACGATGTTTTGTATAAGGCCTGAGGGTGAGTTTTAAAAATTCCTTGCCAAGAATCTTTTATCTTCACAGCCTAGAACTAAATAGACTGTGGATTATCCTCTGGATAAAATCAGAGATGAGATCATTCAGTCTTTTATCTGCAAGTACCATTTACTTAATACCACTTTGAAATTAAATTATTCTTTTTAAATGTCCTGTTCTGAAAATAAAATACCAGCCTCTCAAGCACTAAACAATGTGCATCTTTTTTTATTATTGTTAATAATAAATAATATCATTATTATGGAAGTCTCCTTCCATGTGATTTTTTTGAATTTAATGACACCTAATGAAACTTGCTGCTTGAATGTTTGCTTGGTTTCTTCCTCTTTTATCCTATTACAACATCACTTTGATTCTTAGATGTCCGTGAAGAAATTGAAGCTGCTTCTGAAGAGCTCTTGCTTTGCTAATAAAGCTGAAGGCATATGATTGTAGAGAGAGCTTCTTAAAAAACATGTATGTGATTCTTGTTACTAGGAAACTATATTCCTAGATTTAAAATCCCTTTTATGCTGCCACAGCTCAATATAGATACAGATAGATATGTTATATATACATATGTATGTTCACTTCCAAAACTGCACATATATAAAACCAAGTTAAAAATAAGAAATAATTTCACAGAGGTATAATTTCTGCAAATCTGTTTGTATTGAAAAGCAGGTCGCTTTTGATACACCAAACAAGCATCTGATTTATCCCAGATCTTTTATTACTGCTCTTAGAAATACACAAGATGGAGACTTAAAGTATAAAACAAGTGAAAATTGAAATCTCCCCCAGTTTCAAGCTTTACTGTATTGAAAATATGTGTGGAGGGTAGTGAAAGGAGGCATCTGTTTAAATTGTCAGAGCCGAATTTAGACATATTACAGGATTTATAAATATGCTTCCCTTAAGAGAGTAAAAAAGACATATGTATATTAGTGTAGTCAGTTTCTTTGGGTTTAAAGAGCAGTAGAGACCATCTAGTTAAATTATTTTTCTATTACTGTATATTTGATAAAGTTAAAGGAAGTTGCCTTTTACAAATTGGTGTAGTGATAGAGTGCGTTTACCCAAGTACTATTGTTCAAAAATTTGTATTGGCGGGCCTTTCTCAAAGATTAGAGCTGAGTATAAGGTAACACTAAAAGTAGGAGCATTTTAAACCAATGGCTAGAATGACTACTAAAGTCACTGGAACAGAAGGAAAGCTCCAGTAATGGGTGCCGTGTTATAGAGCAGAATGACTACTAGCTCCAAAGCATTGGAAGGAAGTATACTAGGCTAGTGGCGACATTGAATCTCTCCTGATTTGGTATGTCAGATTGCACATATTCTCTCTGCCCCAAAGGTGATTGAAAGACTTTATCATAGCATCTTTTTAAGTCATCAGGGTTCCAAATGCTATTCCATACTTTTTCGTGCTTTCCACCCTTGCCAACACAAACATTGTTAAAAAGAAATGATGAAATTTGGGTAGCTGACCTAGAGAAGTTTGTTCTACAAGGATGTTTGAATGTTTGTGTCCCTTCAAAATCATGTTGAAATCCTAACCTCCAAAGTGATCATATTCGGGGGTGAGGTCCTTTGAGAGGTAATTAGGCACAGTCCTCATGAATAGCATTAGTGGTCATATAGAAGTGGCCCCAGAGAGTTGCTTTGCTATTTACCACGTGAGGAAACAGTGAGATGTCACCATCTTCAACAAAGTAGTCCTTCCACCCCAGCACTGAGCCTGACAGTTTTATGATCTTAGACTCCTCAACTTCCAGAACAGTATGAGAAATAATTTTTCACAGGTGCCTGTAGTCTCGGGTATTTGGGAGGCTAAGGTAAGGCTTGCTTGAACCCTTGAGTTTGAGGTTGCTGTGAGCTAGGCTGATGCCACAGCACTCTACCCTGAGTAACAGAGAAAGACTTTGTCCTCCAATAAATACATAAATAAATTTCTGTTCTTGAGAAGCTACCTGGTGTTTAGTACTTTGGTATTGCACCTCTATGGACTAAGACTGTAGATGATGCAAGCTGGCTAGCAAAATACAAACTATTGTAAGATGTGAAATTTGTGTTCATGTTAAAGTATTTCTGTGGTCTTTTGAGGGAATCAAAGGAAAAAGTTTTAATGAAAAAATGAATTGAAATTATGAATTCAGGAATTATGGATAATTGAGGGAGATCAGATAATGCAGACAAAAGAAGTGTGAACAGAGAAGCTTCTTGAGGAGAGCGAGAAATCACATAATTGTGAAGTTTCCAATTTAGAAAATATTTAATTAATCACAATTCTCAGATTTCACAAATGTGGGCGTTGCAGATCAAAAATTGACTGTTCGGGTTCCTGAAATGTAATTAATGATGGAACCACAACAATATCTTTACTCTCTTGATTTCTAGTCCAGATTTTTTTCCGATATATTGCACGGTATGTGTTCTCATAGCCTCTTACACAATTGCATTCTTATTTCTCCCATTACTGGGAAGAAAAATAGCACTCTTTGATTGAGGTGTTAGATACAGGCAGATAGAAGCCCCCAGATCCAGAGATAAAGGGCTTTCCTCAAAAGAATGAATGGACTTAGAGGGATCTTGGGAATAGAATCTCTGGCCATACAATTGTGGAGCTAAATGTACCTTCAAAATTATATAATTTTGGTTAAAAAATGACAAGCTAAGTAATTTAACACTTGAAAACATTAAAGCATTTAATATAAGTCACTTGGTCATTTTTGTTTTTAGGGTAAGAAATAAGTTAAAGGAACTGAGACACTGACAAAAGGACAAGAGAAAATTTAAATCAACTTCCAAGACTTAGACATTTCTAATATATTTCCAAAAATTTTTTAAACATAAATCATTTATGTGGACTGAATGTCCCCAAACCAGCAGCAAAGATAAATCTACATGGGATACACACATGCACACACACACACACACACACACGCACACACGCCCATACACACATTGTGTGATCAGGCAGGAAATGTAAATATGTTGTCCTCACTCTAGATTGTAGTTAGATTCAATACTACTCTTCTGGATTCATTATGGTGACTTGTAGAGAAGGAGAGGGTTACTACTTTTAGGAAAAACATCTCTTTACCAAATATTGATCAGGAAGAAATTTATTTGGCGAAAGTGACCATTTTGGCGCTTTGAAATGTGAATAAAAAAGCACTTACAATTAAAAAAAAAGTACTTACAGCAAAAGAGGTTATTATATGGGTTTTGCCCTTTATAAAACAATTTTTTTTCTTTTGATGTAGATTATGTATCAATGTTGAGAGACAAGAAAATGATTAACAACTTCAACTCAATAAAAATAAATAAATATTGTACAACATAAAATCACCATAAACAAGTCAAAAAGATAACTTTTCAAAACATGGGCAAAACTATTTGTATCATGTGTTATTTAAGACATTATTAATCTATTACATCCCCAGAATATGACGGACTTTTAGAAAACAAGAAGAAAATATCAAAACTTAGAAAAATAAGCAAATGACACGAATAAAGATTTCCTACAGAAATTGAACAATTGGTCTTTGAACTCATAAAATGATGTTCAACTTCACTCAAAAAAAGAGAAATGTAAAATAAAATCACCCCAATATCATTTCTTATCTGTTGGACTGGCAAAAACTCGAGAGTTTTGCAACACACTCTGGGGCTGAGGTGGTGCAGCAGCTGGTGCTCTCATATGTTCCTGATGGAATACAAAATCATAAAACCATTGTGAAGAAATGGCCAGAATAAAAACAAAAATAATTACACCTGAAATTTCTTGCTAACCCAATAATCCTGCTTTTTGTGATATGTTGTTAAAGAAAAGCTCCAAGAAAAGCAAACAAAGCTAAATTCAGGTATCTTTATATGCATTGCAGCAAAAGTTCTAATAGCAAAATTCACAGAACAAAATTCTCATTGATAAGAAATTGGGTTAAGAAACTATGCTAAACATACATTAATGAACGACTAGGCAACTATGTAATATAAATGAGGATGATTTCTATAAATTAAAATTGCGTGAGCAATGGGTAAAAACAAGGTGGAAAAATGTACTGAAAACTAACCTTTTGTTTAAGGTTAAAGGGGCATAAAATATGTATTTATGTGTCTATATTAAAGTTCTTATTTTTTTAAAAAAATTAGAAATACAGAAAGTATCAACCAGATAATAAAACAAGTGGTTACACAGAGGAAGCAGTAGGAATTGAGGAGAAAGAAAAGAATTGAGAGTAGGACGCTTCTAATTATATTTTATTTTGGAACAATATAAATAATTTACATAATTTTAAAATAAATTGAGTCAAAAGGAATGCAAAAGAAGCAAATATCAATATGAAAAAATAGACACAAAGATATATTACTGTAATTCTGATAACATTATCACACAGAAGAATTAATCCACTTACTTTCAAGCAGAATTTATCTCCTTTTGAAGATAGTACTCTGGTAGGCATTCTTAATGGGATAGGCTATAAAAAAAAAAGACAAAACAAGAAGAAAAAATACAGAGATATCCTTAACATTACACAGCAAGTCTGATGTTATTTGTGGTAGGAATGTACTGTATGATTGCACAAAGAGTGAAACATACTGATGCTATTGAGAACTAGATTCTCATTGTGGAAGAAGTGAAGCAGAGATGGAGAGAAAGAACTTCTTGGGGGATTAGTATTAGAGATGTCAGTATAGTTATCCCCTGGTATCCACAGGAGGAGGTGGGTTCCAAGACTCCTGAAGATAACAAAATCCATGGATGCTTAAGTCTCATACATAAAATGGTTATATTTACATATAACATACCCACATCCTCTCATATACTTTAAAACATCTCTAAATTAATTATAGTACTTAACACAATGTGATGTAAATCATGGTATTCTGTTATTTCTATTATTTTTGATTGGTGTATTTTTTTGAATATTTTTTCTCAGTGCTTAGTTGAATCCACAGATACAGAACCTGAGGTTATGGATGACCAACTATATAGTTTCCTGTTTAAAAAGACTCAATTTCTGTCTATCATTATACTCATTTCATAACAATGTCCATTGGCAGGACCCAGAATTCCATTGGCTATAAAGTGCTCAGATTTTTTTTTTTAATATTTATTCCTCATTAAAAATAGCCAATTCTTTCTAGAGAAACACGGGAGGTGGGACAGGGAAAGTACAAGTTAGGAATAGAACAGACAGAAGGTAAAAATACATTGCAAAACAGGAGACATGAAAGGGACCCAGGAGCTAGCTTAGGTTACTATGTCAAATTTGACACAATTTGAGTATCAAAATGGACAATAACATGTATGAGTTTATAATCCATAATTTTATACAGATACATTTTTAAAATTTACAGAAGTAGAAAAGATAAAAGTTTTTTGTTCTGTTTTTTAACAGAATCCCAATCTGTAAATACAGCACTGATAGAATTACAGCAGAATCATCATAGTAATAATTAATTCAAGCAGGAATCACTAATGATGAAACTATTATATGAAAGATTATTGCGGAACATGGTTTTACGTGGTCTTAAGATACTGCTCCACAGGTTACTTATTAATTTCAAAGAGGAAAACATACTTTAAGAATGATGAAATTAAAAAAATGACAAAATCTTGTATTATCAAGGAATCAAGTTTGGTATCACCAAAAATTGGTCCTGCTGACTTAACTTCCCAATGTGATATATTGAGAAAGAGGCACCATCACTTGTCTGGTTTTGCTGCCAAATGTGAACTTGAATCTAATCAAAAGAAAATAATCAGAAAATCAAAATTGAAAGATATTTTGTAAAACAATTGTCACAAGATGTTAAAAATGGCTATGTTATGAAAAATTACAAAATTGGAGGATAAATGTATACATGATTTATGTGTTTATGATTTAATAGAAAAAAATAGAATGGATTATACACAACCAAAGAGCTATACCAACTAAATGCAATTTGTGATCCTAATTGGATCACAGATTCAAAAAAAATTAAAATTAAATGGCATTATGGGAAAAGAGGGATGCTTTAAATATAGTCTTCTTTCCAACTTCAGCCAAACAAAATTTCTATGAATTAATATTACTTTAACTGAACTATCTAAGAACTTAAATGACTCAGGAAAAGTGGTCTACTTTGACATTATTGGCAATAGAACACATTTTATGTGAAACTCGTGAAAACATAATTATTAGTTTTGCTGAAGTGTAAGTATGAAACATAACATGTGTATGATAACTTATAATGATATTAAAATACTTTGGAAAGTACAAAAGAATATAAAGAATAAATTTAAAGCTACCATAAATCTCTTTTTCATGAGAATTCTTCTTAATATTTCGTTGTATATTGTTTCAAACTTTTTGCTATGTTCATTCACATAACACAATGTCATTTCACAATGTCCTTGAATACTGCCCTGTGATATGGATCTAAATTTGCACGGATTAATTATTTTCTGGGTTGTTTGAACAACAACGTTCTAAACTTAAGTTCACTTTTTCAGGAAGTTTATTTTTCCTAGTTCTTGATGCATGTGTTTGCAAATGAAAGGGTGATCTAGTTAGATAAAATAATTTAAAACCTAAGAAATGCCTATTTATAAAATAAAGCCAACAGTCATATCATACTTATATGTGACTTGCTTGGTTTTCTGTGTGAAATATCAAGAGACTGGTGCTTATTAGCTAAAGACTACCCATTAGAATATGGGTAGAATTCCCATAAGAATCCCTATACTCAACATCTCTAATCATTAGGGAAATACAAACCAAAACCACAACGAGGTATCACCTAATTCCAGTGAGAATGGCTCTTTTCAGAAAAACCCAAAACAACAAGCTCTGGCTTGGATGTGCAAAGAAAGGAACTCTGATACACTGTTGGGGGGATTTGCAAACTAGTACAGCCTCTATGGAAAGTAGCATGGAGATAACTCAAAGAACTAAATGTAGACCTACCATTTGATCCTGCAACCCCACTATTAGTTATTTACCCAAAGGGAAGAAAAGAAAGTCATTTTATCAAAAAGACACTTGCCACTCAAATGTTTATAGCAACACAATTCACAATTGCAAAGATGTGGAAACAACCCAAGGGCCCATCATCACATGAATGGATCAATACCCTGTGGTATATGTATACACTAGTGTACTGCCTCGCCATAAAAAAGGTAGTCTGGTATCTTTTATAACAACCTGGATGGAATTAGAGACCATTCTTCTAAGTGAAGTATCATAAGAATGGAGAAACAAACACCATGAATACTCAATACTAAATGGAAACTATTCCATCAACACCATGTAGCACCATGTATCATAGTAAAATTCAATAGAAATCAAGTAGGTGAGAGGGAGTAGGTGGGGGTGGCTAAATTCACACCTAACTGGTACAGTGCACACTTTCTGGGTGAAATGCACACTTATAACTTCGAATTAAACTGTGCAAGAGCAATTTTGTAATCAAAATGTGTGTACGCCTGTAATATACATTTCTGGGGAAGAAAAGAATGGCTCTATTGGGCTTTGAGCTGTGCTACTTCTATTAAAAGACAAAGAAAAAGTTCTTAGTTTAGGTGGTTTGAGACAGCTTTGGGACTGCACAGAAACAAAGTGAACTGGCAAGGACAAGCTCTAAGACTCAATTTTAGACTGGATTAATGCACTACAGATCGCCACTCACCCCAGAGCTGGCTCTGATAGGCCCTCTCTCATTTCTGGTGTCATTCTGCCACAGTGTGTTGTTTTCCAGCTTCTGAAATGAGGTTCTATCTCCTTATACCTCAGTATGCAGTGCTCGTGTACTCTCACCCTGAGTAATGGTGAACTGCTTCGTTCCATAGAGGACTTGTGCATTTCCCTGGAGATGACAGAAGCAGCATTTCTTTGATATCATATATGCAAACATAGGCACTAAACAATCATGCTCCAGATCTATAATTCCCCTTAAAAAGACAAAAGAAAAAAAACAAACAGACACCTTCTTTAAGGTACTCAATAGCTACTTTACAGTAAGGGCTTACCTTCACTATACACTTAACACATTTACTTTGAAAATACTTAGACATTAAAACCCATCTCTTTCTGCATGTTTGTGTAAACAACATACTCTTCTAGCATATTACAGGAAAGGCAAAGCGAGAATCTCTACTTGTGTTCAGGCAACCAGTGAGACAGGATGTAAGCACTAATATATGTATATATTTAAAAATTTAACTTAATTAACCATAAGATAATCAGAAAGTAACTACTGTCCCTGTATTTTCCTCAGGCATATGAGCCATGCCCCTCTAGCATAAGTCAGTTCTGCCCCATAAGTTTGGGTGAATTGATTATTGCTGCATCACCTTTGGCTGCCACCGAGGTTGGCTGCAGTGGGGGCGGGCTGTCTGCCAAAGGGCAGTCTTCCTTCCCCTCAGCCCTTCTCATTTTTTCATTATCTGCATGTGAAATTGTCACATATACTTTTATAAGAAGACTTTCTTCAGGAGGACCTAATTCATTCACTATTCCATCCAGGCTGAAATTCTGCATATCACATGCTTCTTTGTATTTCAAGAAACTTTATTTTTAGCTTGTCCTTTTTTGTACCCTGTCAGCATTTATGGTTTTCCTTCCTCTGCAACAAGGAGGTTAGAAAAGGCTAATGGATGAAAGGAAAGAGGCATTTAGACAGAAGAGTCTCATGAATTGTGGGGATGACTGCTTTTCCGGCTTTGCCAAATATTTATATAGCAGCTTGTAAACAAGCCTCGTTCAGTTGGTGTTATTTCCATTGGTACCAAAGGTCAACACTTCCTTTAATAGATTATGTTTAAATATATGTCTCTGCACAAAATGCTCTGGTGCTCATTCTGTTTCTTCGTGATCCGAAATGATCTAACAATGTGGTTTTACATTGGACTTTTTACTGGAAAAAAAGTCCTACCAGACTCTAATCATAATTCAGCCCATGAAATTGGCAGACTGTCCTGATTTTTGACTCTCCAATTTTTTGTTTATGCCTCCCACTCTTACTCCTTGAAAACAGTTTGTCAAACTGATTTACATACCCAGGGAATACGAATTATTTTAGAATTTTTTAAAGTGGGATGATGAAAACTCTAGCATTGTCACTATTTCTGAAATGGATTTGAACCCATTTCTTAAGTTTTAGGAAGAAGCCAGGTCCTCACACTCTATTTTTTCCCTTTTTTTTCCTTAATCTGAAGGATAAATCCTGAACTTTGGGATGAGAATATCTGAGATATTCACTATCACTGCTCTTTGGCAAAAAATAATTAAGAGGAAATAGGTGGATATGCTTATTGGTTTCACAGCTCCAGCCCTAAATCAGCAGGAGACCAAATGTTCAGGTGTAAAAAATAATTTTCTTCTCATAACTTAAATTATTACCCCAAGAAAATAAAAAGTTGCTAAATACTCTCTACCTTGTTGTATACAGCTATACTATCTATGTAGTAGAATTTTCCACCAAAAATATGCTGTGGGATTCTGAACATCAGTAAGTTCCACGGCTGAAATAATTTTACTCTTCAGCAGTTGTTGAGACGGCCAACAGGGAAAGCTCTGGCACTGCAGCTGATGAAGACAGAGGCAGATTATTTCCTTCAGCACACAGGACAGAGTCAAAACGTAGACCTCAGGGCTGCTCTGTTGTCCAAGCTGATCTTGAGTTCTCTGCCTCAGGAGTTCCTCCTCCTGCCTTGACCTCCCAAAGCACTGGGATTAAAGGTGTGAGCCACTTCACTCAGCTGGTTGCCCACTTTTTAGATGAACAGTTACCAAACACATTCTCTGTTTCTACAGGTTGTATGTTCATCATGTTATTTCTTTAGTTGTGGAGATCTTTTTCGGTTGAAGTCCCATTTGTCTGTATTTGTTGTTCTTGCCTACATATTGGAGGTCTTAGTCATAAATTCTTTGCCTAGACCAATGTCCAGAGAAGTTTTTCCTAGGTTTTCTTCTAGCATTTTTATAGATTTGGATCTCACATTAAAATCTTTAGCCCATGTTGAGTTTTGTATATGATGAGAGATAAGGGCAGAGTTTCATTCTGAATATGGCCATCCAATTTCCCCAGCACCATTTATTGAAGGGGGTATCTTTTCC
Organism: Otolemur garnettii; assembly: GCF_000181295.1. Lineage (NCBI taxonomy): Eukaryota > Metazoa > Chordata > Mammalia > Primates > Galagidae > Otolemur > Otolemur garnettii. Next base: position 2,184,802 of record NW_003852485.1, on the reverse strand, counting down.
CTAATGTATGTTCTCATTGGCTTTGTCAAAAATCAGTTAATATGTAGCTTTGTTGCTGAATTCTGTAAATATTACTATAAATCTGTGGCTTGATCGTTGAATTCTGTATTCTGTTCTTTTGATCTATGCATCTATTTTTACACCAGTATCATGCTATTTGGTTACTCTTACTTTGTAATATAATTTGAAGTCAGATAATATGATACCTCCATGCTTGTTCTTTCTACACAAGATGGCTTAGACTACTTAGACTATTTGGTTCTATATTAATTTTAGGACTTTTCCCCTAATTCTGTAACAAACGACATTGGCAATTTGATAAGAATTGCACTGAATCTGTAAATTGCTTTGGGGTCTATGGTCATTTTTAAGAATATTGATTCTTCCAATCCACGAGCATGGATGTTTTTCTATATGTTTCATCTGCAATGTCTTTTACCAGTGTTTTGCAGTTTTCCTTCTAGAGATATTTCACCACCATAGTTAAATGTATTCTTAGGGTTTGGGGTTTTTTGTAGTTATTATAAATGAGATTGCTTTGTTGATTTGGTTCTCACCTAGATTGTTATTGCTGTATAAAAATGCTACTGATTTTGTAGGTTGATTTTGTTTTGATTTGCTTGTTACCAAATTAATTTATCAAATCTAAGAGTTTTTGTAGAATCTAGGTTTTTCTAGGTATAAGATCAAATCATCAGCAAACATGGATAATTTGACTTTCTCTTTTCAAATTTGGAGCCTTTTTTGTTTTTCTCTTTCCTGATTGCTCTAAAACTTCTAGTACTATATTGGAAAAGAATAATGAAAGTGGGCGGCCTTATCTGATTCCAGTTGTTAGAGGAAAAACTCAACTTTCCCCCTTTCAGTATAAAATTATGCTTAGCTATGTGTTCATCATATGCAGCTTTTATTATTTTGAGATACGTTCCTTTTATGCCTAGTTTGTTTAGGACTTTTAACATGAAGTGATGCTAAATTTTATCAAATACTGTCTCTGCATATATTGATATGATAATATGGTATTTTTCCTTGATTCTGTTTTTGTGATGTATCATATTTATTGATTAGCATATGCTGAACTATCCTTGTATCCTTGGTATAATGCCCATTTGATTATGATGTATTATCTTTTTGATATACAATTGGATTTTGTTTGCTGGTATTTTGTGGAGGATTTTTGCATCTATATTCATCAAGGATATTGGTATGTAGTTTTCTTTTTTAGTTGTGTCCTGATCTGGTTTTGGTATGAGGATGACTACTGGCCTCATAGAACGACCCAACAAATTCTCTCTTCTTAGATTTTCTGGAACAGTTTAAGGAGGATTGGTATTTATTTATATTGGTGTTTATTTGTACACTTGGTAGAATTTGGCTATGAATCCATCTGGTCCTGGGCTTTTCTTTGTTAGAAAAAAAAATTTTTTTAATCACTGATTCAATCTCTCTATTTGTTATTAGTTTATTCAGGTTTGTGCTTTTTTCCTGGTTAAATTTTTGGAGGTTTTATCCATTTTCTCCAGGTTTCATAAAATAGTTTGTGAGTGTATAGCAGTTTATAATAATCTCTCATGATCTTTTGTATTTCTGTGGTGTCACAGAAATGGGATGTCTCCTTTTCATTTCTGATTTTGTTTATGTAGGTATTTTCTCCTCTTTTCATCATCAACATCATTTTTTTTTTTTTTGGTCTTTTTGAAGAACTTTTCACTTCATTAATCCTTTGCATTTTTTGATTTATTTATTTATTTATTTAACAGAGTCTTACACTGTGCCCTGAGTAGACTGCTGTGGCATCATAGCTCACAACATCTGCAAACTCTTGGGTTCAAGAGATCCCCTTGGTTCAGCCTCCTGAGTAGTTTAGATTATAGGTAGCTGCCACAATGCCCAGCAAGTTTTTCTGTTTTTACTAGAGACAGGGTCTCACTCTTCCTCAGGCTGGTCTCAAACTCCTGAGCTCAAGCTTCAACCTTCTTTGGCCTCCCAGAGTGCTAGGATTGCAGGTGTGAGCCACTGCCCCAAGCAGTCTCTATTTCATTTAGTTCTGTTCTAATATTTGTTATTTCCTTTCTACTACTAATTTGGGTTAGGTTCATTTTTTTTCTAGTTGTTTGAGGTCTGTCATTACATTGTTACTTTGTAATTTTTCTACTTTTTTGATGTAAGCATTTAATACTATATACTTCCCTCTTAAGAATATTTTTGCTGTATCTCATAGGTTTTGTATCACCATTTATATTTTTTCGAATATTTTTGTATCTTGCTTACTTCATGGACCCAGTCATCATTCAGGAACATGTCGTTTAATATTTATGCGTTGGTGTATATTCTGAAGTTCCCCTTGGTATTGATTTCTAGTTTTATTCCACTTTGACCTGAGAAGATAGATATGGGATACAGCTTTGAGTCTGTAAAATTTCTGGAGACCTGCTTTGTTTCCTAACATGTAGTCTCTCTTAGAGAATGCTTTATCTGCTGATGAAGAGAGTGTATATTTTGCAATTGTTAGGTGAAATGTTCTGTAAACATCTGTTAGGTTCATTGGTTTTTAAGTTTAACTGAAGTCTAATGTTTCTTTGTTATCTTTCTGTCTGATCCCTCTAATTCCATGAGTGGGTGTTGAAGTCCCCTAGTAATATCATACTGCTGTCTCCCTTTTAGTTTAGTAATATTTGTTTTATAAGTTTCAGAGTTGCAGTGGAGTGCATCTGTTTAGAATTAATTCTCTTGCTGAATTCATTCTTTTCTTATATAATAACCTACTTTGTCATTTTTTACTATTTTTGACTTAGAGTCTGTTTTATCTGATATAAGTATAGCAACTTTTGTTCACTTTTGGTTTTTGTTGGGTAGAATATCTTTTTTTAGGACTTTATTTTTAAACTATGTGTGTCTTTACAGGTTAAGTGAGGTTCTTATTAGCACTATATAGTTGGATCATTTTTTTTAATCCATCAAATCTTTATCTTTCAAGTGGAACATTTAATCAAATTAAAGTGGACCATTTAATCAAACATTTCATCAAATCTTTCTCTCTCAAGTGGAACATTTAATACCTTATGGTCAAGGTTAATACTGGTATGTGAAATTTATCACATAGTAATGGTTTTCTTCTTGTTTCATAAATTCTTGTTCCTTTTCCTCTGTCACTGAGGTGTGGTGCCATTTTATTCCTTTGCCTTTCTCCTTTGTGTGACTGCTTTTCCAGTAAGTTTTATACTATTGTGTATTTTCAAAATAGTAAACGTTGTTCTTTCTTTCCCAAGTTTAGAGCATCGTTGAGCATTTCTTGTAAAGCTAATCTAGTGGTGACAAAGGTTCTGAGCATGTGCTTGTCAGGGAAAAGACTATTTCTCCTTCACAAATAAAGGTCAATCTTGCCTGATGTAAAATTATTGACTTGCCGTTTTTTTCTCCTTGGGTATTTTTGAACATATCGGACCATTCTCTTCTGGCCTATCTGATTTCTACTGAAAATCTTTCTGTTAGACTGATGGGGCTTTTTGGAAAATTAAATGCTTTTCTTATGCAATTTTTAGAATTTAATCTTGGACTATAGACAGTCAAGTTTCGTGTATTATTTTGAAAATAATTTTTTAAAACATTTTGATGTCTCTTCATCGTGGGAGAAACTGATAATACATAAAATAGTCACAAAGTTTCTAAGGCTTTGTTTATTCTTTTTTCTTGGTTTTGTTTTCCTGGATTATTTACGTAAAGCTTATCTTCTGCAATTCCTTTTTTTGCTTAGTCTAGTCTATTATTTCCTGAATGTATTTTTTATTTTCTTCAGTGAAATTTTCAATTCTAGAACTTTGGCTTTTTTCCTTGTCAGAAATCTCTTTCCCTAGTAAAATTCTCATTCATATTCGCAGTTGTTTTCTGAGTTTTTGTATTGATCTTTAGATGTCTTTTCCATCTCATCTTTAGACTCATTTCTTCATTAGAATCAATATTTTAAATTCTTTATCTGGGATTTCAAGAATTTCTTTTTGGTTGAGGTCTATTGCTAGAGAATTATTATGTTCCTTTGAAATGTCATATGTAGTATTATTTTACTTTATGTGATTCTGGTGTCTTTATGTGGATTTTTACATATCTGGTGTAACAGTCACTCCTTTTTGTTTTTCTATTTACTTACATTCTGTAGAGGATGGGGAGACTTTTCCTGAAATTGTGACTAGGATATATGTTGGCAGGGTACTTTGGCTTGGCAATAGTAAAATTCTTGGAGTGATTTCTTTGACTATAAATAGTATTCAGGGTATCTGTGGCTTCCTCAATGTGTTCAAGTATGATTGGTAGAGGTTTTGGTAAAGTTGCACCGAAGACTGGAATTTCAAGATGGGTCTATCTTCAGGTTTTAGTGGTTGTAGTGTTAGGCTAAGCGTGTCTGTCTTTGTGCCTTGCGGCAGTGTATATTGGCATCCTTGTTGTTGATTCTGAGAAGGTTGATTCTTGGACTTCTGGATGGCTTTCGATGATGCCAGTAGTAGTAGTGTTGTACTGGGAGGGTGAGTGGTCTCTTTGAGCCTCTGAGCAGCTGGTGTGTGGGGGCAATGGCAGTAGCAGTGGTGAGATGCTCTTCTGGGTCCCAAGTGCTATGCACTTGTGTTGGCAATGGTGGAAATGGTCTGTGTGAGCTGACTAGGAAGCAGGTGGTACTTGTAGATAAGATCCAGTGAGGTGGTAGTGGTAAAGTTTTTATGTCCAACATCAGTTCCCTGAAAGGTGTGCTTAGGTGCTCTATGTGGTGGATTGGTTATGCAACCCCCAGAGTTTAGAATCTGTACTCTGTCTTAGAGAGGAAGAGGTAAATCTCGGTGGACTGGACAAGCTTGCACTCAGACCCCTGATGGCAAGTGCATTCCACAGATTTGATGAATAGAGACTAGGCTATCCCCAAGACCCTGGTAGAATGTTTGGGTAAATAGCAGCTACTGTACTGAGGTCCTTCCATGGACAGTTTGGGGCCAGCTCCAGTAGCCACAGCCTTGGCCAGCTGGTGGGAGATTTGTATTTCTCTCATGTTCCAGCCCTGTGCCCTTTCTTTCAGTCTCAGCTGTTGGAGCCAATTTGGCTGTTCCATCAAATTTGGAAGTTGGTTCTTTTCCTGCAACTCAGCCCTAGGCCATTAAGCTCCTAGCTAGTTCAAGATCAAATCTGCTTGACAACTCTCATCCTACTCAAGTCCTGGGGAGTGTTTGCTTCCAGCTTCCAGCACTGGCAACTGAGCCCCTGCCATACTTACTTCTTACTCCTTGTTGCTGGAGCTTATCCCCACCCCTTTCTTACACCCCCAGTTCCACAAACAGCAGCCCAAGTTTCCCTAATGCCTATAACTGGCACCAATGTTTGTAGGACTGTGCACAGTCTATTAAAAGCTATGCTCAAGAATGGCATCTTGCTGTATCTGCTTAGGTTTCTAAATGAACGTGGATTCAGGGTACATCCAAGAAGCAGGGCCTTCTTATAGTCTTCCCAATCCTCCCTAAGTTAGTTCCAGAGCTCAAGTGGCCTGGTTTATACAACCCCCAGTGGGAAAGTGAACCCCAGAAAGACTATCAGTCACCCTGTCCATATTTGAGACAGTACCTATTCTAGGCCATTCCTAAATAATCAGGATTCTATTTTCTTTCCCCTTTCTAGTTTTTATTAACTGTTACTTTTCTGATGAACTTCTATTTTCCCTCTTGGATTATTTATTCAAAGTGAGATTGTCTATGCACTATCTTGGTTCTTATAACTCAATGAGATGTGATAATATACTTCTATTCATCTATTTCGAAGAAAAAAACCCTGATACCCTTAGTTAAGATTTCCAAACCTAAGATTTTATGTCTTTAGTTACTGAAAATCTTTACCTAAATCTCGTCAAATTTTTTCTCTGTAGAATTTTATTTTCTCTTTCTAGAATTCTGCAAAAGAAAAGTACTTCATATTCTAATTTTAACCCACTTAAAATCCCATATTTTCTATACCTTTGCTTCAGATTAATATGATCCTTTATCTTCAGTGTGTTTGCAACTGATACAGGTGATCCAGTAATTTCTGTGACTATGTCTATTGTGGATATTCTTTTTACTTTCATGTTTTGCTTTATTGGTTTTAACAATTGCCTACTTTTAAAAAATATCTCATTTATTTTTGATGCTTTCAAGTTTCACTCAATTTTAAACACATTAGTTTACATGCACTGTCTAATCTTTTTATAATTGGAAGTACATATAGAACAAATTTTGCTGTTTCTGTTGACTCTTATGTTGACTTCTGTCTTTATATTTGATTATTTGAGATTATGAGCTCAAACTCAATTATTCTTTATTGAACTTCTATGAGATTGAGTTGAGGTACATACTTCTAAACATAATTTGTGTTTGATACTGCCAGATAACCAAAGCCATACTAAGTTTTTATTGTGTTGTGTCCTGGGACTCACAAGTAGTGTAAATTCAGGTCTAAAACTGTATTGAGACACCTCTGGCTATGAATTCTCAAGCAGCAGAATGTTTTTCTTCTGGTTATAATCTATATGAGGGTAGACAAATTTCCTTGTTATTTCAATTGCCACAGGAAATATTTTTTCTAGTATGTCTTAAATGATAGAGTAGCCTATGAGAGGTTTATAGTTTCATGCAAATGTCTGAGTTCCAATTCATCATACTGCATGGTACAGGCCTTATTTTTATTCTATCATGAGAGCAGTTACATTGAAAGTTTTGGTTTAACATAACTTCTGAATATTCTTTTCCTCTCTGACTTTCTACCCCTTAGGATTTTGTTTTTATTTTTTGAAAGTTTAACTAGTCATTTACAATTATATTTGTACTATTTTATGAAGAATTTCTGGGTTTTTTAAAACAGAAAGTTTTTCAGACTTTATACTTCATCTTTATAGTCAGAAATTGATTACCACTTTTTTTTCCCACTGTGACCCAAAGGATTAATGCTAGTAAACATTAGAAATTTGGATTATAGCCAGGCACAGCAGCTCACACCTGTAATCCTAGCAATCCTAGCAATCCAGGAGGCCAAGGAGGGTGGGTTGCTTGAGCTCAGGAGTTTGAGACGAGCCTAAGCAAAGCAAGACACCACCTCTACTAAAAACGGAAAAACTAGCTGGGCATTATGGAGGCTGCCTGTAATCCCAGCTACTTGGGGGGCTGAGGCAAAAGGATCACATGAGCTCAGGAGTTTCAAGTTGCTGTGAGGTATGACACTGAGGCACTCTACCCAGTGCAACTGAGTAAGACTTGTCGAAATAAATAAATAAATAAATAGTTTTGGATTATAATCCTAAATCCATATTGTTAGTCTGAATTTTCCTTTTGATGAGCAATTATCAATATATCTGTTTTCCTGAATTTATTTTTCCATATAGTGAATTAGTGTATGTAATTTTACTGTCCAGATTCTGAGGCACTTTGATACACAAAAAGATGTTCAAGTCTGACCATGACCATGAATTATTTGAGGCACACTTTGATATGAGCTGTACTCATTTTATGTTAGTATACATTTGACACTTCTCATTACTTGCAAATCACATTTTTTGAACAAAGACAAAGCTAGCCCTAGGCTTACAGCCTAATTTATAAGACAGCAGTATCTAACTAGAAGTAATATTTTTTGTATTAGTGCATGTACTTAAAATTTGTCTTCTATTATGGCAATTCAACATTTTTTTCACAGTAGTGACAGCATTTATGTATTTGAGTTTAGAAAGTGAGCCAATTTAAGGAAATTTGTAAGAAAACACTAATGTATGTGAGTTGTGGACATGGTAAGACTTTAGAGTAGTATTTAGAAAATAGGAATCATAAACCTCCAATTAAGTAGCTCTAAGCTACAGTAGCTGTGTTCTCTGAGCTACTAGTTCATCTTCATCAGTAATTATGGATTTTCCCTAATCATTACAAATGTCTTAGTGTGTTCTCTCTGGTTATAAATAAAATATATTTAGGAGACTCCAGGCAAAAGTTAGGGGATAGTATATAGTTACAGAATAGGGATCAAAGTATGAACTAGGTCTTAATACTATAAGATCTACCTAGTCAAGTTAAACACACTTAATTATAATTAGTTGTACAATTCTTCAAAATACGATACCTTAAAAAAAGACAAACACTCAAACCATTTATGCAATAAAAATCAAATTAGAATTCAGTCTAGCAGCAAATGAGAAAAATTAAATTATCTAAAGAGACGATTGCTAAACAATCACATCAGCATCACCTGAGGATCTAGATGATTGAATTGTTCACACCTTTTGACTGACAGTTTTGTTATTTATTTATTTATTTGAGATAGAGCCTCAAACTGGCACCCTGGGTAGAGTGCCATGGCATCACAGCTCACAGCAACCTCCAACTCCTGGCTCAAGCGATTCTCCTGCCTCTGCCTCCCAAGGATCTGGGACTACAGGCACCCGCCGAAACTCCCAACTAATTTTGGGTTGCAGCCATCATTGTTGTTTGGCAGTCCAGGACTGGATTCGAACCCACCAGCTCAGGTGTATGTGGCTGGCGCCTTAGCTGCTTGAGCCACAGGTGCTGAGCCAGTTTTGTTATTTAGTAGTCAGTAATTCACGATTATTGACTACCAGTGAAGCAATTGACAGATTATTTGACTATAGCCGACTATGGCCTACTCTGAAATCCGGATTCAGAATTTTTAGCAGTGGTTTTCTTTAAAGACAGGTTGATGGAAACTTACTGTGATCTAATTCCTGGCAATATAGTGTGTAATTACTTTGATAATATATACAGTGTATGTAATTTATTCCAACCTAAATGGTATGTCGAGTCTATAGTTTAAAGGAAAGAAAAGAGTAAATAAATAGGCAATCCAGAAAAGAAGATCTAACACTTATATATAAATATCTAAGTCATAAAATATTCTATTTCTTTTCCCAAATTAATATTATCAAAATATTGTATGGGAAGAGAATTATTTAATTTTGCTACCTTTGTCATGTTACTCTCTGTATGTTGTCTAAAGACCAACATTTATAAATTCTAAATAAGACAGGGGTCTCTTCTAAGATTCCTTTGCAAAATTTGATCCATGTGGTATATTTCTAGTCTTTATCATCATTTAAATAATAGATCTACTAAAAATAATTTTCAAAATGATTGGAAGAATAGAATGAAAACAGGTTGTTATTAATAAGAGTAGAAAATTACCATAGTAACAAGGTGTATAAGAAGTTCAATATGTTGACAAAGATGTAAGAATATAAAACATGTGAAACTTAAAGCTCTTTAAGGAAACCTATCTGGAACCATTCTCTAGTGTTTCCCAAAGGCAAGTCATCTCATGTTTCCCTGTTATTTGGGATATATATACATCCCTCCGTATGGTTGTATCACCTACACATTATTCTCTCTGGGCTTCAGTTTCAATACCTACAAAATAAATTGAGTGAAGATAATATTTATATGTTGTTATAAATACTGGATATAATAATGAATGTAACATTCTTTGTACTGATTCATATCTCACTACAAGAAAGGTAGGTGCCTTTATGCCTCTATACTGCAAACAAACCTAAGCTTTGATATAAAATTCTTATACCTCTAGTGAAAACTAATTAGCTTAGAAACAGGTATTTTAAATTTCAAAACTATAGGCTCGGTGCCCATAGCACAGTGGTTATGGCACCAGTCACATACACCAAAGTTGGTGGGTTCAAACCTGGCCTGGGCTAGCTAAACAACAGCCCAAGAGTTTGAGGTTGCTGTGAGCTGTGATGCTATAGCACTCTACCGAGGGCAGCATAGTGAAACTCTGTCTCAAAAAAAAAAAAAAATTCAAAACTGTAACAAAAAGAAAGTTGTTTCTCTTGCCTAAAAAGACAAAATTGTTACCATCTACTAAGAATCTTGTATCTTATTTAATTTATTTGTTCTAAGCAATAATTTGATGATATGTTAGTAAGACATAAACCAAATTATTACAGGGCTAATATTTAGAGATAACATTGTGAGATCTTTAAAATTCCATCTATATCACATGAGCTGACTTTAGTCTATGCTAACTGTTTCAAACTACTATTATTTCAAATTGGTCATTTCACACTTAGAGAACCACAGATAAAAAGAATAGTCCTGTCATATAT
>NW_003852485.1:2134959-2174659 GCF_000181295.1 Otolemur garnettii | reverse complement strand
AGTGATAATTTTGAATGGTCATTTTACATGAAGTGTGTCACAGATAAAAGAACAGTCCCTTCAAATATAATATAGATATGAATATAAATAATATAAATATAAATAAAGGAAATTGTAATAAGTTTAAAATGGAAATATGTTGATATTGCATTGAATAGAGATAGGATGACTACCAAATGAAATAATACATATTAGCTGGTTACCAGGGATATTATGAAATTACACATGACAATACATGCTTGTTTCAGATTTGTCAGATGTCATGGACTCATCTTAAAATGTTAAAGTACTTATCAACACTTATAAATGGATTTTAGATTACACAAATGTTAATCTTCTTATATATCACTTGCTTTAAACTTCAAGATACAATTAAGTGTTCCTGCATATTTTTAAAGAACTCATTAAGAATTTCCAAGAATTGGTTCTTTAAACCAATTAGAAGAAAAAAACCCACGCACAAACTCCCCATACCACAACCACTAACAACAACAAAAATTGGAATATTATGCTTCATTAATGTCAATAATTTGTTTTGAAACTCTGAATTCATTATTTTATAAAGATGCTAAACTGTAAGAAAAAGGTTTTGTTTTTTTTTTACTTCTAATTCTTATGCTATTTCTGGTTCTCAACTGAACAAATATTATTAATAAGGAGATTAGGAAAGTAAAGCGTATGCACTATTATTGAATTGTATTTTCACACTGACAGAGATGAGAATATTTGCATGTAATAACTGGAACAAAAAATTTCCTAGGAAATTTTTGGCAGTAGAGTCTGGGATTAAATATCTAACATTGGCAGCAGGCAAACCTGTACATATTGTCATGTCTGCAGAAACAAGGTAGACATATATATAAGAACATAGGATCAATGGGTGGAAAATCCATTTTTCTGCTTTGTTAATGTGCCAGAGGATTGGATGGAAATTTTGGATAAGTTGTCTTTGACAATCATTAAGAAATCATGTACAAGTTGGGGAAAATAACAGGTTGCCCAGTCTATGTTATGCTTAGACTTGAGATCAGAGGATAATTATTCACTCCACTTTGAAACATAAGAGGACCTGAAACAACATTAGTTTACTGTGGAATTCCAGAATGAGTGAAAAATTTGTCTAAGATGCCATGGAGCACTTGCATGCTCTTGCCATAAAATGCACATACAGTAAAATCTCTTTCAGTTGCCCACCCAAGGGACTGTAACAACTGGTCAGCATAGAGAGATGGTCAACATAAGGAACTAGGCCTAATGTACTGATACCTACATGTGGTGCATGTCCAGTCTATGAAAATTAGGTCAACTTAAGGAGGTGGTCAATGTAGGGAGGTGGTAAACTATGGAGGTTCTACTGTATATATATCATGAGATTGGACAATTAAGTTTGTGAACTCAATCTAGAAAAAGCACCTTCAAAGTTCATGAACTTAATTGTCCAATCTCATATACACACATAACAATTTTTTTTAAATAGAGCTTAAACACAAAAAAGAGAAGGCTGTTCAGAATCAAAATAATTTTAAATATGAAATGGATGGGAGAATTGCCCAGAAATTGGGTTGGTTGCCTATGAGAAGAAAGTTGCAATTTTATTCCTAGTGATTTTCACATCTACTAAAAAGAGATCATACCATTACATAATGTTTAATTGCATGCATAAAAGCCTTGCATTTGACCTAATGCTTTCATCTAACTCATCTCTCAGAAGAGAGAAAATGAAGACAAAAAATGAATTAAGTTTTTTAATTCCCATCTACTCAAGTAGTCTTCATCATGTTGGATGATATGCATATATGTATTCCAGAGCTGCATGGACTTTCAGGATTCTTATGATTATAAAAAGAAGTAAAGTCATCTCACCACAAATCAGTCATGTGAACACTTGTGAAGTTTTTTTTTAAACCTCCTCTTTTATGAGAAGCAATGAAGAAATATATCTTACATAACTAACATGAAAAGTTAACCTTACTACCATAGATTTCTTTGTTCATCATTTGTTAATATGGATTTTGTTCTTGGGTGCTGGAAAGGAAATTTAAAAAGTGGTGATTATTTGTGGTATAATAAAACTAGCAAAGCAACAGAAACTAGAAACTCCAAAAATGGTTGAGTGCAACAGTAATTGTATCTTTAATACCTGCAGGCACAAACTCTGAAAGTACATTTCTTAGTGCTCTCAGACAATACTATTCTCTTCCTTTTAAATCAGATTAAGGAGATATAAGGTCTTTCCTTCATATGTCAGATCTGTTGGAAAGAAATTTAAAAAAATAAAATAATAGTTTTAGTTAAATTCTGCCAAAACTGAGTTGTTTCAATTGTCAAAATGCAGAATTACAGCAAATTGATTTACAGGATCTATTTGGTTTTTATTCATAACTTATGAATCAGAGAAGCTTCATTCTACAAAATAGATTGAAAGCTTCCACTAGGCAACATTAGAACAGTGTGTTTTGCAAGGTGATAACAAGAAACAGAAAAATTGAAAAAAGGACCTGGGAGGAGGATGCAAGATGGCTGACTGGAGCCAGCTTTACACAGAGGCTCCTGTCCAGAAGGAGAGTTAAAGGACAGAAGTTTACCAAGTAAGCTGATGGTTTGGAGCTGAGCCAAGAGAGAAGATTGAAGAGTGTACATCACCCCTGCTGAGGCAAGCTATGACCCCAAGGAAGCAAACTATAACTGAGACTTCAACCCAGAGTTACTGATTCCCTAGGATTGGACAGAGACCAGCTGAAAACATAACAGAGCCAATTAGCCCACACACACCAAGCAGGTCCCCATTGTCTCAGGCCATAGTACTTTACAGGGCCTTTGCAAAGTTGTAGGAAAAAACCTGGAGTCACCAGTCCAAGCTCTTGGTCAAAGGGCTGATTAATCACTATTCCAGGAGCCCACAGTCCAATTTCCACTTATTTGCTCATCTAGCCAAATGGTGAAAAATAATCATGGGGTGGAATCAGTGAAAAAACTCTGGCAACATGGCTAATCAGAGTAGATTAACTTCCACAAGGAACAACAAGGCAGACATACCAGAAGATTCCATTCATAAACAAATGGCTGAGATGTCAGAAATTGAATTCAGAATTTGGATGGCAAATAATATTAACAGAATAGAGGTAAAGTTGGAATTAGAAATTCATGGAGCATTTCAAAAGTTGTCTCAAGAATTCAATGAATTCAAAGAGAAAGTTACCAAAGGTTTTGCCACATTGAGGCAAGTACAGTAGAATCCCTCAGTAACAGAATGGAGCAGGCAGAAAAAAGGAATTCTGACATTGAAGACAATGCTTTTGAATGCTCTCAAATGCTTAAAGAGGAAGAGAAGTAGAGAGCAAAAGTGATCATTCTCTCACAGAGCTCTGGAACAATTCAAAGAAAACTATTATTCTCCTTATAGGAATTCCTGAAGGTGACAAGGTTGCTTTGAAACGTCCAGATGCTCTATTTCAAGAGATAATCATGGAGAACTTCCCAAACATGGCAAGAGATTCTGAAATTCAGATAGCAGACAGTTTCAGAACCCCAATATGACTCAACTCAAATAAAGAATCTCCCAGACACATTATAATTAACTTTGCCAAAGTTAATGTGAAAGAGAAATTCCTGCAAGCAGACAGACGTAAGAAAACCATAACCTACAAGTGAAAGAATATAAAAATGACTGCAGATCTCTGTGCTGAAACTTTTCAAGCTAGAAGAGGTTGTCATCAAACTTTAACCTCCTAAAACAAAATAACTTTCAACCTGGGATCGTATATCCAGCTAAACTGAGTATCATTTATGATGGAGAAACTAAATACTTTAATGACATTCACATGTTGAAGAAATTTGCCATAACTAAACCAGCTCTCTAGGATACTCTCAGACCTATCCTCCTTAATGACCAGCACAATCCTCTACTACCAAAGTAAACTCACACAGAAATTTTTGATCAAATTCCAACTTCCACAGTGGCAAAAGGATTGAAAATGTCCACTGGTTGGGTGGTGCCTGTGGCTCAAGGAATAGGGCACTGGCCCCATATACCAGAGGAGGTAGTTTAAACCTGGTCCTGGCTGAAACAGCAAAAAAAAAAAAAAAAAAAAATGTCCATTGGACTTTCGAAAAACTCGAAATACTACCAGGCTTGTCAGTATTTTCAATTAATGTGAATGGCTTAAATTTTTTCCTAAAGAGGCGCAAGTTGGCTGATTGGATACAAAAACTCAGTCCAGATATCTATTGCATACAAGAATCTCATCTTACCTTAAAGTATAAATATAGACTCAGGGTGAAAGGATGGTGATCTATAATTCAAGCAAATGGCAATCAGAAAAAAGCAGGTATTGCAATTTTACTCATAGATACGATGGCTTTAAACCAGCAAAAGTAAGGAAAGATAAATATAGCAACTTCATATTTGTTAAGGGTAACAATCAACACGATTAGATTTCAGTTATTAACATTTATGCACCCAACCAGAATGCACCTCAATTTATAAGAGAGACTCTAACAGACATGAGCAACTTGATTTCCTCCAGCACCATAATTGTCAGAGATTTTAACACACCTTTGGCAGTGTTGGATACATCCTCCAATAAGAAACTAAGCAAATAAATTTTAGACTTAAACTTAACCATTCAACAATTGGATTTAACACACATGTATAGACCGTTCCATCCCAACAAAACTGAATACACATTCTTCTCATCAGCCCATGGAACATACTCCAAAATTGATCAGATCTTAGGTTACATGTCTAACCTCAGCAAATTTAAAAAAATAGAAATTATTCCTTGCATCTTCTCAGAACATCATGGAATAAAAGTTGAACTCAGTAAAACCAGAATCTGCATACTCATACAAAAACATGGAAACTAACTAACCTTATACTGAATGATAGCTGGGTCATAGATGAGATTAAGAAGGAAATTACCAAATTTTTGGAACAAAACGATAATGAAGGCATGAATTACCAGAACCTCTGGGATATCTCAAAGGCAGTCCTAAGAGGGAAATTTATATGCAAGAGAATGAAAAGAGAGGTAGTTTACAACTTAATGGGAAATCTCAAGCACTTAGAAAAGGGAGAACATTCCAATCCCGAACCCAGAAGAAGAAAAGAAATAACCTAACTTAGAGTAGAATTAAATAAAATTGAAAACAAAAGGATTTTACAACAGATCAATAAATCAAAAAGTTGTTTTTTTTTTTAAAGGTCAATAAAATAGATAAACCTCTGACTAACCTAACCAGGAATAAAAAAGTAAAATCTCTAATTTCATCAATCAGAAATGACAAAGACAAAATAACTACAGACTCCTCAGAAATATACAAAATCCTTAATGATTATTACAAGAAACTCTATTCTCAGAACTATGAAAATTTGAAGGAAATAGACCAATACTTGGAAGCATGTTTTAATTCAATTATGTAGCATTTATCCAAGTAACCTCATTTTGGTTTCGCTTGCATTGTAGGGACATTGTGCAGGAGCTCAGTCAAAACAATGACCTCCAATAATTTAAAAATTTCTCCCTTTGATCAGGCTTTCACATAGGTGAGGATTTGACCAAAACTTAGGACCTTAGCGCTATTTTCAGTTACCATAATTTTGGCTTTCTGGGCTCAACAAGTTATTCATAGCTTATGGTGCATTCACGATCATTTGTTTCTTTAAGTTTTTATTATTCCAGCTGAAGAAAGACTATTTGATATTTGATAGATGGCTTCATGCAAACATTTAAAACTTTTTATAAAATAGAGTATACTAGGGAAAATACCATTATGATTATTAGGAGAGTTTGAAGGATGTTCCTTAGCCAAGGTGTCCATAAACCAAACCAGCTAAAATTAATATATGAAAGAATAGTCAGATTAAGATTTTATGTGTCTTAAGCCAGTAACTTGTGTGTTAATTTTTGCAAGTGAATTTCTACAATATTTGATGTATTTATTTATTTGCAGCAAGAAGTACTAGCAACTACAATAGACCCCTTCCTATTCAGGTGGTAGGTAGCAATTCTATTATCTAACATCTCATGACTGGATTAAATTTGAACAAGAAAAGAGAAGAGGTTCTAAAAGTTTAGCTCTAGAGCAGGGAGGATCTATGGGGAGTTCACAGAATACTGTGGAACCAATCTGTCCACTTTTATTCTGGCCTGTGAACTGACCAAATGTAGAGAAAAATTTGCATTTTCCTTACTGAAAACTGTAGGAAACTTCAGCACAAGGCATTGGGACTCCAAAGAGACTCTAAAGAATTACTAAACCTGGCCACCATGGTGTTCCATAACTTTTTGAACCTGGAAGAGGAAAGTAAGGAAAGTCAAAAGGCTAAGTTGCTAGAACCTGTAATCATAGCCAATCCCCATGGTCCATGGTACGTAGTAGACAAGCAAAGGAGACCACTGTCTTCAGGTGGCAGTGTGAAGTTGGGCTGGACATGTTTAACATAAACCAGGCCATCTGAGGAGAGAATGCCACCAAAATGGGGCAGGGGAGGTAGGGTATCACCCTACCTACCTGCTTCCACTGTGGTGCCCTGGGACACTAGATCTGTGACTGTCCTAAGAAATTGACCAAGGAGATGACAACAAATGATCATAATCAATGAATACACACCTTTGGGTTGATGGGGCCCAGGATTTTCAATTGATTGTGTTAACAAAATAAAACAAGAGGAGCTGTGGGTCACAGCAGATGTTGCCAGCTCCAGCAGTTCCATGCTAAATGGTAACACAGAAATTCCAACAAATATCAATGAAATTCATTGACCAGGTGGCCAGAAACTTCTGATCCCTGGAAACTCCTTTAGAGTACGAAACCTGAGGTTCCTCTTTTTGATGACAGGAAGAAGCCTGATTGGGTCATCATCCATTTTTCCCTTCAAGAACTTAGGACCATATCTTAGCAGGGGAATAATGAGAAGAGACATGAAGAAAGGGGCTTCAAACTGGCCTGATGACTAAAGAAGTCTGGAGGGCCCATAAGACCATTCATCACTCAGCAGTTCTCACCAAGAAAGGGAAAAGAATGTGGGTATAACATAACCTAGGTAACCAATGACCAATAGAAAAGGACAATAATCAACCACCAATACAAAACGGCAATAATGCAGAGGTGCAGAGAGGCCAATGAAAGATTTGCAATGATTTCAAACAGAGAGGAAGAGGTATTTAAACCTCTGTCTTGCCTAGCCATTTAGGCCTCTCTCATCTCTTCTCATTCTTGAGGGGGATCCACTTCCAACTTCTTTGGAAGAACTCTAAGCTTCCTCTTTATTCTTAAGTAAAATTTATTTTTGTTATAATAAAAAAAAAAGAGTTTAGCTCCATAAAAGGGAACCCTAGTCCTATTTGAACAGTGATTTAGGTATGTTGCTAAAGTTAATAACCAGGTGGACTAAAGGATCTCTTACATCATGTGAAGATCCAGCACTCTGTCAAGTCACCTGCAGAGGCTACCAATTGTGGAATTCTAATTACAGCATTATCCTGTCAAGCAAAAGAAGTAGAGATATGCAAAGAACAATATAGAAGGGCAAGAAGCTCATTATGATGCAGAGTCTTGTTTGGGCATCTTGGGAAAACTTGTTTATGGTATGAGATTATTAACTTCTCATCCTGGTTTGCAGTTTGAATGTCTCTGGTAATGGCATTGGGCATTTTGGTGAACATTCTGTGTGGCCTACACATTAGACATGAGGCTTATCTCAAAATTACATTGAACTGTCCAGCTCCAGTTTATAGGGCTTACGAGCAGAAAAGTTTTCATTGTAGGAAATTGGTTTGAGGGGTGGTACCTGTGGCTCAAGGAGTAGGACGCCCATATACCAGAGGTGGTGGGTTCAAACCAGCCCTGGCCAAAAAAACAAATAAATAAATAATAATAATATAAAGAAACTAGGATCAAGGCTCAGTCCCTGTAGCTCAGTGAGTAGGGCAGTGGCCACATCCACTGAGACTGGCAGGTTCACAACAATGACAACAATGACAACAAAATGCTAAACAACAAATGACAACTGCAATTTAAAAAATAGCTGGGGATTATGGCAGGTGCCTATACTCACAGTTACTTGAAAAGCTAAGGCAAAGAAAATTGTTTAAGCACAAGAGTTTAAGGTTGCTGTGAGCTGTGACATCACTGCACTCTACGGAGGGTGACATAGTGAGACTCTGTCTCAAAAATAAATAAATAAATAAATAAATAAATAAAGGAAGGAAATTGGTTTGGAGGAAACTAGAAGAGTTCAGGATCCGGTCCAGTCTTTAGGTAGATTTTTAAAGTCAAAAACAATGACCAAGCAACAATCTAATAATGGGTGTACTATCATTTTTCTTCTGAAATCTAATATCCCTCTCTACAGTCACTCTCATTTCTCACTAAGATAATCAAAGTAAGACTAATTTATTTGCAAAGAAAGTATAGTCTCATCAAACTTGGTCTGATTGTATAAGTGCAGTAAAACTAGCAATTGATGATGTAGTCTCTTTTTAAGTGTGTTTTGTTAAAACTTTCAAAAAGAGTCTCTAAAAATCTCTTGATTCTAGAAATCCAAAAGAGGGTAGACTTTGCACTTTCGCTGCAGTATCTACAGATACATTCTATGCACATTTTCAAATATAGCATCCCAATCAAAGCCTTGCTAATATAAATAAATATTTCCAACTCTATCTTGCTACAAAGAGAGAAGATTCTTATTGAACTTAGGCAAATAGCTGTATTACCATTAACTTTAGAATACTTATAAATAGTTTATAAATTCTGGAGGGATCTGGTTGCAAAAAAAAGTAAATGCTTCAATTTTTGTTCATAAAAGTATATTCTGTCAAATTGCTGTAAACTATAGATAGCCTACAAAAAGTTTCCTTAAGTCTGGAAAAAACATACTTTAGAAAATGGCAAAACTTCCAATCTAAATAATTAAAACTTGTTCTCATCTGTTCATTTAGTCTCTTGTAATTATTTTTTGTTCTTCTTGATCTTGATCTTGGTTAGCAGTTTCACAATCCTATCAGTCTCTTCTGAGTTTTAGAGATTCCTTCCCAGTCCAACTTTCTTAACGTTATAAGAAACCTGTATTTTAAACTACTTGTCAGAGTCATTTTCATGCATCTCCTTTAACAACGAACAATTTTCAATTGTAGCTCATTGCAAATGTTTTTAAGAGAAGAATCACAACAATAACTGTGGATGATAAAGACTTAGCATAGTTAAAAATCGATGAGAATTCAATAAACTAACAATTG
This sequence comes from Otolemur garnettii, assembly GCF_000181295.1. NCBI lineage: Eukaryota > Metazoa > Chordata > Mammalia > Primates > Galagidae > Otolemur > Otolemur garnettii. The sequence goes on along the minus strand of NW_003852485.1, from coordinate 2,165,420 downwards.
ACAAGGAAAGTTGATTATTTTTATAGTATATAACACTTTAACATAATAATTAAAATTATGCCTGATAACAGTTGATTTCTGGGAATCCCATACAAATTTTGAAATACTCATATCAATAACATACCCTTAAAAATAATTAAAGAAGTCTTAGCATCAGTTATTATTTGAAAATATATCTCATATAATTTAACATATCAAATAGCCTAGTTATCTTACTATCCCTCTTTTACAAGGTGAGAAACACATTCTCTGCTTTACATGGTGCCCAACCAAAAAAATACCATAGTTAATAATTTAGAATTTGAATTTGGGAAATTTGTCAAAAATGTCAAAAGTTTAAAATCCTTGATCGAAATAGGATCACAAGTTACTGTTAAATAGTAGTCATTCATTTAACCAGAATGATAATTAAAACACTTTAGAAAGCAAATACAGAAAGTTACATAGTTATAGACAAAACCTCAGCTCTTTGGTGGAGAGAAGTCAACTTTCTTAAGTGATTAAAGAGTTATGAAAGACAGTGTGAAGTACAGTGAATCATGTTGATAAAACATAGTATCTTTGTTTATTTGGCCAAATACCTAATACTTTTCACTATTTCTTTTTTAGTGCAGATCAATACTCTTAAAGAAAATCTTTTTTTTTAAACAGGATTGAATTCTAGTTTTGCATCAGTCTACTGTTGGTATTAGAAAAAATTATAATAATAAAATTTTAGCCAACTTGATCACAGTAAGATTCCCCCAACAAGATTCATCTCCCATAAAACTTCTACAATCTTTTTATATCTCTTTGGTTACTTGTTATATACTTTTCATATTGGAATAATCAATCATCTGCTTTTTCCCTTAATAAAAATGCATCTCTCAAGTAAGGTTTACTTATCAAGAATGCAACTTACTTTCCCCACATGAGAAGTTGTTTCCTTTGTTATTTGCCTTATCATTTCTAGTATTAATAAGATTTTTTTTTATCTTTTAGCAACTTAATTTCTAGTGAGGACCAAAGAAGCAAGAAATTTTGAACTCTTTATATTAGCACTTTGTGGACAAGTGCCATTTCATTTTTAGAAACCTGTTTCCTCATAACAAATTTTTCATGTTTATGAACAGACTTGAATATATTTAGCTCCCCTATACCATATAATATCAGGATGCTAAAATACATATACTTTGAACTTATAGGCAGATACTAATGTTTTAGTATTTTAAATTACTTGGAAATGATTTAGACATTTCATGAATATCTATAACTTAGTTTAACATAACTTTAAAGTTATTGAAAGATAATTTTGAAACTATAAAGGAGCTTTTTTATGAATACATATCCTATGTACATTCACCTAATTTACTAGGTCTGCAAACCTATGTTTGAATCGCTCATGGAAAACAAGGATAGCCATCCCCTTAGTTTATTTTTTGACAAATAAGGCAAGTACCAAAAATATTACAGGAAAGAAACTAAAGAGCTAAACATAAGGTTTCCTCCCCCTTTTGTTTCCATCGCTGACATATCAAACAATTTATATTCATTGTGCATTCTGCTCTTAAGTTGGGTTTGTGGCTTTCTGATCTTATACATTCTAGGAGAGAAAAAGCATGTTTACCTAGAAAATCCAGGTTTAAAAAAGTATATTTGCATTATAATTAATGGTGACGAGTTTGAACACAATCTTGTTTGGATTTTGCCAACAATTTTAGAACTAGCTTTATTTACCAAAGATTATGTAAGATCATAGGAACTGAAAGGTATTTAAGTTAGTTTCTATTTGAGAAAATAGATGACTTATTCAAGCACTTTTTTTTTCTTTTCTAAGCCAACTAAATAGAAATTTTATAAATTTGGCAACGTGATCTGGAGTAGAAAAATATCACATATACATAACACACATACATATTTAAACATACACATTTAGACATACATAAATATACAGGCAAGAGCGAATCTAATTCTCATTTAAGAGTTTTTATTTGACGAATTTCAAGTAGTTTCTTTCCCCTTTTCAGATTATTGATCTTTCAGTAATCTGTACCATTGCCCAAAGCAATTGCTAGCTAGGCAACCCTAAGTTTATACTTCGAAAAGGATGACACTTAAGTGAAAAATTGTATCTCAAAGTCGTGGAAAAAGATTGCAATTTTTTTCCTCAGAAAGAGCTTAGGGCATGTTGCACATTATTAGAAATAAATTTTATTGAAGCTGTGGATTAAATATTAAGTATGAATGTCTCCAAAGTGCATCTGGGTTAGAACATTAATTTCTGCTAAAGTTTAGCAGAACAGTAATTTCTGCTAAAACCGAATTTGATGCACTTTCCTCTAATTTGTCCTTGAGGTTTCTGACTGGAGCATGAATATAAACTCTAACCCTGTCCTGATGGGTCTATCAAGACAATGTCTCAGAGACCCCTGACCAAGAGGAAAACTAGGTTCAGGTATGTCAGGTGAGACACAAAAGGAAGTTTCAAAATTGATGACAAGGCAACAAAAAAATGGGAATTCACTATAGAATTTTACAAAAAGAACATGGATCAGCCTAAAAGACAATTCAGAAGTCTATTCAAAATAACTACTACATGCCAGAAAGTCATATTTTGGAGACAAATTTATCTAGCTAGGTGAACCTTCAATTTCATTCTTATTTCTTAACTGGATTACTGAATTCAGGGGATAGCTCATTAATATATAGAGCTAGGAAAGCAGTTTCTATGCCTGGACTCAGCATTCATAGCTCTGAAAAAGAAGCAAATCTGCTTGACCTGAGATGCTAAATTTTAAAAACACTTCATCTAGATTTCTTTTTTCCTTCAGGGTGAATAATAACTGCATGAAAGCTTCGTACATTTAATTTTTTAAACAATTATTGACTTAAGCTTTTCGTTTTTCTTATGTAGATGCTTCTAAAGAAAGCAATACAATTTATTTTTTTAAAAACCTCTTTAGATGTTTCTGTACATCAACAGGTGTCCTTGGGTGGCCTAATTTGGGAGTCCTCATTTTTAAAAGTACTTACTGAAGTGTAGTATTGTTCATCTGGAATGTTCCACATGATGGCCATTGTTATTCTATATTATCTTTAGTAAGATTTTATCAGTTTTATAAGTATTTGCTTCTTCCAGGGCCTACTATTTTACCTATATCAAAGGCAAGGCAGGCACACCCAGAAGGTGGAGTACCCAGTTCTTTTATGTGGAATCTTAGGTCTCTCAGAGCCCAGATAAAAACCCAAGAAGGAGCCACGTACACCTAAGGTGGCGGGTTCGAATCCCCAGCCCGGACCCGCCAAAAAACAACAATGACGGCTGCAACCAAAAAATAGCCGGGTGTTGTGGCGGGCACCTGTGGTCCCAGCTACTTGGGAGGCGGAGGCAGGAGACTCGCTTGAGCCCAGGAGTTGGAGGTTGCTGTGAGCTGTAATGCCACGGCACTCTACCCAGGGGGACAGCTTGAGGCTCTGTCTAAAAAAAAAAAAACCCAAGAAGGAAACACTATAGGAATGGGTCATGTAATACTTTCTCACGTGCCTGCTGGCATGTACATCTCTTGAGGCTGGTGGGCACCATCCTGATAGGCGTCTAGATTGTCCTCTCTTGGTTGTCTTATTTTTTGTTGATAGGTTTCTCTAATAAGTCTAAAATGCCCAAACTGTTGACCAGTCAGGTTGTGCCTTTGGTCCTGTGATCCCCTCAACCAACTTAGCCAATGATTTCTCTCTCCCTAAGGTTGCAAGAGCAAGGAGGATAGATCCCAAATCCTTGCAAAATCTAAAGGCTGGAGTTCATGCTCCCATAATGTCTACTTTATTGCAACCATTGCATTTATATCTAAAACTGCAGCTCCAACCTGTGACTTGTCACCCACCAAAAACCCAGAAGGTCATATGCTTTCTCCTAGCACAAACTAATCTTTGGTACTGAATCTAAGGTCATAGGTATATCATAATAATTTGTGATCTTAATATCTCAAAATGGATTCATTCATGTCAAGTCATAGTAAGCCCAAAGTAAGGGTGTTCACCTGACTCCTCAAAGCAATAAACATAAATGTAATGGACTGAGGGTGTTAATACCTGCTTTGTCTTGGTACCATCTGAAACCCAAAATGAATTGATGGAAAGTAAAAGGTGGCTGACATAATGAGAGCAAACCCATCTGCAGAGGATCTTTAAAGCAGTTAGCACCCAGTCTTGTTCAAGATGCCTTTGGAGGATGTGGCTCTCATCTCTGGAGCCTTCTCCTGTCTTGACAGCCTGACTTCAAGAGTCAGCAACCTTCCACCCAGACCCATTTAACTCATCTATCTGTGCACTGGTTTCTCCAGCCATTGCTGTGGTTCATTATAGACCCCTCACCCCCTGTTTTTTTCTGCCTTTGAGTTGAATATTAATTGCATGACTGGTGGCATGTGAAAGCCTTTCAATAAACTATGCAGCACATATAATTGGCTATTGAGTCAGTGTGGAACCTCAGGGCTTGGATCAGTTAGCACACCTAGGTGCACCTAATTAACATGTCAATTGGCATAACCAGGAACACTGATGTGCTCTCTCACAGCTCAGAGTAACCCTGGATTTGAAAGCCAACATGATAATCTGGGGGCTCAAAGTAAAAAGAGCTGAGCCAACTCCCAAGAGCTATTCCCAAGAAGAATTTACAGACCCCAGGGTTCTGAGAGGAAGCCAGGAGACTTCTCTAACATTCCTCATGGGGTCTTGGAAGTTGTTATCAGAGTCTTTTTGTGGGTCACCAGAACTGTCAAAAGACAACATTTTAACAAGTTTAATTATAGATCTAATTGGCTTTTATTCATGATTCATGAATCAGAGAAACCTCTATTTTACATATACAAAATAGTGAAAATCCTACTGGAAATAGCAAAAGAATGGTGTTAACTGGAAAAAAATATATTATCTGGAAAAGGAGAACTTTATTTGTCATTAAAGATTTGTAGCCTATGGTGGCCACTCTGGTAGGATGAAAAGCAAGACCATAAACCAGGAACATGTTCCAAAGGAAGGGCAAAAGGATTTTATACTGAGGGGGTGGTTAAATATACATATTTAATGAGCAATAGGTGAAGTCATGAACATTTATTAAAAAGATAGCTGTAAGCCTGTGTTACAAGGCTTTCTGTCTTACAAGGCTTTCTGTCTTTTTAAATTTTACATTTAAAAATGGCTGCCGTCTATGTCAAAAAGGTAAACAAGGACAGGAAAGACCCTCTGTACATGTTCTGCAGATGCTAAAACCCCTTCAAGGTTGGAGCTCTTTTATCGGTAAAGAATGCTGGCCTGGTCCTTAGGAAATAAAGTCTGATGGCCACTAGTTAGGGAGGGGTAAAACGAACCATGCTCCAACTTCTATCCCATCATGGGTTACTGGTCTGTAAGCACTCTGAAAAAACTCTGTTTTAGGTTTATCTGGGGTCCCTGTGGCCAAGAGAGATTTGTTCAGGTAGTGGAAGGCTTAAGATTTTATTTTTAGTTCACAGTAGTTTTATAAAGTGGAAATAAAACTTCTAGGATGATAGTGGGGAAAATGATTGGTTAACATTAAAGCAGAGACTCCCTTATGCTGACTCAAGTAGACAAGAATCTCTCATTTTCAAGAAAATCTGGTCTGGTTTGGGGTCTGTCTGCTTCCATAGAGTTTCAGTTTGCTTACGTGGCATTTAGTTTAGCACCAGTATCTCCACCTTGGTTTTGTCTGTTGGGCTTAGTGCAAGAGTTCAGTCCAAAGCAGTGACCTTCTATTATGTAACATAACTTTAACATTTTTTGAATTGTATAAATATAATATATTTTAAGTTAGTTGAGTACTAGTGAATAAAATAGGTAGAAAGTTCTTATATTTTACCTTTAATCACCCTTGATAGGAAATTGTGGTTTAAGAAACTTCTCCCAGCTGTACATTCCATAGAACAGACTGCAGGGAGAATGAAGACCAAAGACTCCATTCTTGACAAGGGAAAACACCTTCAAAGATGGGAAAAAACAGAGAAATAAGCTGAGCAAGGTAGAATAAAAGCAACTTAGCTGGGCAGCGCCTGTAGCTCAAAGGAGTAGGGTGCCGGGCCCCATATACCAGAGGTAGTGGGTTCAAACCCAGCCCCAGCCAAAAACTGCAAAAACAAAAACAAACAAACAAACAAAAAGCAATTTAGCTAGCTTATTTGTAAACTAACAATTGAATTACTTGTCTGGGTAGCTTCTGCTTTTTCTGGAAGCCTGGCCTGTAAGGGATACAGCTTGCAAACACTCCTGCTGGGTCTGTAAGCACTCTGAAGAACAATGGCTATAACAGAAGCTGTGTGCAAGGTATGAGAAAGGACATTAACCAGGCCAACCCCTGTCCAGTCAATAGTCAACAACCTTCCAGAAGCCAATACCCACTGTGGGGATTTGAATAATGGCCAGGGCAGAGATCAAGGGGACGGTTCAAGCCCCAAGATATGGGCAGGAGGGTTTATATACTAACCATAGTGAGAATTGCCTCCAGGTAGAGATAAGGGGAAAATTGTTTTCCACTGATTCTTCACAGAAGAACTGATGCCACCATGTCTGCCCCACAGAGAAACTAGAGGGGTCTAATCTCCCCCAAAGAATCTGTGTGTGTGACCACAGACAGGAGGCTCTCCCCACACAAGGCTCAGGTTCCAGATTTCTCAAGGCTTCCCAGCCTCTTAACCTAATGATTATAGATAGAGTAAGAACTAACATGCATACTCATAGAAACTGCTAATGTTTTCTCTCCCTTTCTTAGTTTACCCTCTTGGCTAAATGAGAAAAGAGCCTTCAATAAAAGCTGTGTGGAACAAGCACTCAGGCCCACTCCCTGAAGCCCCACAAAGAGGGGTGGCCTTCGGTGCTCATTTTCCAAAATTCTACTATTCTGTGTGTCTTGTCTCTTTATCTCTCATTGCTTTTACTTTCATTTTCCCCAGCTGATCACTGCTCGCTGTTCCACAGGTCTTAAAAGGATCCTGCCCCCGGGGTAGGACCCTAGCAACAGACAGTACTCAAGCTAACTTGAAGTCATTTTCAGACTAGTTGATCTGCTGATGAAAGGTCTTTAAAGCCTCTCAATAATGTGAACCAATAGCAAAGAATGAAACTGGAGGACAAGAGAAAAGAGACATGAGTATATTCAGGAAGCTTAAATGCCAAGGCTCTGGCGGCCACTGGTTGGGTAATTCTCTGCCCTCAAGATGGTAAGACCTCAAGTGCAAACACAGGACAAGTAACTTGGGGATATGATATCATTGCCAGGTACGGTAGGGCAGCCTTCCCTAATGGTCTACACGGTCTCAGTCATGCTCTGCCCTGCCAGTGTGGAGGGGAGGGGCAGATGAGGAGGTAGGGATGGCCAGTCACCTGGGCTTCCTTTGTTTACGTCATTCAGCCTCCCTGAGTGGGTTGGGGCCTAGGATCCGCAATTATGCACTTCAGATGAAGAAAGAAGATTTACACCAATGAGGCAAGTCAAGATGCAGACTCATATGTAGTCAGTGCTAGCTAATGTGATATACACACAATATAGAGGAAAAGAAAAAGATTTTTATAGTTTGGAGAAGGTGAGAGGAAAGCTCCATTATGATGGCCTATATGAAATGTTAATGCAAGGATTGATGGGGAAAGGACTTATAGTCTGTGAATCAGGGATAAGCAAACATAATTCGGTAAGTATTAAAATTTACTAGTAAACCAGCCTTATTTGCTAGATATTAGTACCGTTAAGAGTTGAGAAAATGAAGGCACTGAGAATTTAGAGAATTTTCCTAAAATTACAAGTCTAATAAGTGGTACTGCCTGAATTTCAAATGCCATCACACACTGCCCCGCCAATGAAGAGCCAGAATTTTTTTTTTGGCAGGGATATGGATAAATATGGACTCAAGGGTAGGAACTCTTCTCAAAACTCATTCCTCTAACCCATTCCTGTTTCTTAGGAGACTCTCCTTCTAGCTTCCTTTATTTCCACTGTTTGATATTTTTTCCCTTCTGTTTTATTTTTTATTCTAGAGTTCTCCAAAAATAAGATTCTTTTCTTTAACTTGATTTCAGAGTTCTCCGGCCATTTCCTGAGAAACACAAAAATATAATTCTTTTCCTCCTGGGCTTTTTGTATCTGCCACATTCAGAGATTTTCTTTGAGAATTAGGACAAAGAGCAAATGAAGAGTTACAAATAAAGTTTGAGCAGATAATGCATATTTCAAAGGAATCTGATGGGCAGTTTTCTCCCCACTTTCATAGCTCAAGTATTTTGCAGTTCATAACCATAGCAGTTTGTATACACAGAAACTGCTTACTATCCCTAGACATCATTCTGTCTCACTCTGTCTCTTCCTTCCCAACTCTGCCCCCTGACTTTCCTGGTCTTTAAAATTTACTTTCAATCCCTCTTGATATACTTCTGTTTTCTTCTTACATTTATCCTACTTCATCCCCCACTGGAAAAATATAATGCCTATAATTTTTTTTAGTGTCCTTAAATACACTACCTATTGACATAATATTAAAGGGTCTGGGTCTCTATTTTAAAATTTTAAACATGATTTTCTCCAACTTTTTCTCTCTAAGAAGGTATTATTCATATACACGGATTGCCTTGGTACTCCAATTGTCCACTCTTACCTCCTTTATTTTCAGTATTTCAATTCCCTACAAAGTAAATGAATCTTACTCCCCCCTTTCCCTTCTTTATTAGTTATATTTGGGGATTTTTAGACAAATGCATGAATGCAAAATCTTTCACATGTTGATCCTGAACTTCTATTCCTATTTTAAGAGCTTAGAAAACACTATTTTACCTACATCATTTCCATCAAATAAAAAATTATTTGTCTTTCAGTTTTCGCCAAGTATAAGTCAAGGATTCCATGTCACACTGTACACACACTCAAAATGTAGTCACATAATTTGTGATGTAACATTAGTAATTGATAAAGAACATAATTCATTGCAAGACTTCTCAGAGCCTTTAATGTAGTAATATGCATTGTAAATTCTCTTTAATTCCTTTTTCTTTTTCTCTTAGCATCTCATGATAGAAATAGTGCTTCACAAACATACTTTGGGAAATATGAGTATATTTTTATATATGATATAAACAAATATTTCTATAAACTACAGTCATTATGTTCTTTGAGTACATAATAAGAAGATTCTATTAAAGCTTGTCAGAAAAAAAATACTGACTCCAAACCAAGAAGTGCATTATTATTGATATCCTGGTGTGACCTAGAAGTACCTTGGAGAATTTATTCTAGGTTTCATGCTCCCTTGGTTCCTATGTTAAGAGTTAAAATATAGATTTGAGTTATAAACAGAGCTGACACACTAACAAAAATAGAACTTAAAATGGTTCATACCTATTTTTCCAAGACACCTTAAAAGGAAATTTTACTTGGTAAAGATATTGAGTTTTCAATGTAGAAATTAAAAGCAGTGACATTGATCTATTAATAATTTGTACATTTGACTCTCAAAATTTGATAGTTATCTTTAAGCCACTTGATGTCTTTTTCCCCAAATGGAATTAAAATCTGACAATCATGTGTTCTTAGTTTAAACACAGATATACAAAACATTATAACAAGATTGCTTTACTACCTTCTGCTCAGCCTGCATCAATAGGAAACTAAATTTTTTGAAGTTGACAATATATATTAAAAATCCAGAAAAAATACATTGCAAACATGTTTTAATTTGTAACTTCCTGATGATTTATTTGGGTAGGTACTTAGTTTTACTCATTCTTTGAAGGAAATTATGGTTCCCAACTAGAGTCAGGTTGTGTATTTACTAAGAGATAAATAGATCAGATTTTGAGAAAGTGTGTCATCTTCCAAATCAGTTTGAACTTCCCCTTGAAAGTCGGGAAGTGCTCATAGTTTCCAGCTTTGAATTGCCAATCTACATTAAAAGTGACCCTTGCCAAAAGTGATTAAGGTATCTTAACCTTCAGGAAAAAACTTTAAGCATAGCAGATGTTAGGATGCTGACCTAATTTTTTAAAACTTCAACAACACCAGTGATATCTTTATAATTAATATAGCAACAAGCGCCCTTCAAGGGGCGTCAAAGAGACATGATAAAATCTGCAAGGACTTTCCAAGGTGAAAATTAGAAAATTAATAGAGGTGACCGTGGGTTTAAGAGACTATACTTCTGTTTTCTTTTCTTTTTTCTTTTTTTCTTTTTGTTTTGTCTCCCAGTCCTACTGGGAAATGTCACAGAGCCATTAATCAAAATTCCACTGGAAGTTGTCTCAATCTCTTCATGAAACCAGTGAATAAAAAGTTGAGTATGTGGCATACAGTTTGAAAACTAAGTCAGAGTTAGAGCGGCTATCTTAGAGCCAGAGAAAAGGGTAGGAAGGCGCCTTAACACTGTTTTTTGTTTGTTTGTTTGTTTGTTTGTTTTTTATTGAATGGTAACTATGTACATTAATGCACTTCTGGGGTACAGTGTGGTATTTTCACATACAATTTGAAACATTTCCATCAAACTGGTTAACATAGCCTTCATGTCACTTTCCTAGTTATTGTGTTAAAATGTTCACATTCCACTCTTAGAAAGATTCACTTGTACCCTTGTAAGATAAACCACAGAAGTGATCCCTCCAATCCCCCTCCCTCCACCCATTCCCCCCTCCCCTCTCCTTCCCCTCTCCCTCCCTCCTCCCCATATGCTTAGGCTGTTATTAGGTTATAGCTTTCATATGAAAGCTATAAATTAATTTCATAATAGGGGTGTGTACATTGGATACAACACTGTTTTATCACCTGATACTAACACTTTGAATTTTTATTTAATTTTTAATTTTTTAATTTCTTTTTAGATACAATGCCTTGCTGTATTGCCCAGGCTGGAGTGTAGTGACACAATCATAGCTCACTGCAGCCTCCAACTCCTAGGCTCAAGTGACACTCCCATCTCAGCCTTCCAGGTACCTGAGACTAGAGGCACATGGCACCACACCCAGCTAATTTTTCTTATTTGTTGGAGCGACAAGGTCTCACTGTATTACCCAGGACCACCTGGCACTCCTGGCCTCAAGTGATCTTCCCACTTCAGTTTCCCTGAGTGCTGGGATTACAGGGAGAAACACCACATCCAGTTCCACCAACACTTTGGATTTGTAACACGGTTTTATATCCAAGGACTCCAATGTGTTTCAAATGCTTGATTTTCTTTCCACCCCCTTTTTCACAAAGTCACTTCAATAGTAGCATGCAGTATTACTTCTATTGTAATAGGAGTCACCTCGCGCCAGGGATTTGGAGAGAAGCTGGCCCTGTGCCAGTCCACATTTAGCAGGAAGAGCCCACTGTAGTTAGATACTTGGTCTACATAATTGTCAGAGTGTCTGGATTTGTTATAGAAGCTTGTGAAAGTAAGTGTCACCCTCCAACATAGCAATGGTCAAGTGCTCTTGAGCTTCTCTAGGTCTTGTGTTTAATTGGAGCTTTTCCCAGCAAAGCACCTGCTCTTTTGACATGCAAATTCCAGCTATATCCATACACAGTCAGTAGGCGCAGGGGAGAGACAGAGGCAGCCTATGTTTAGTACACAACCTAAAAGCTGGGCCGGAATGTAAAGCCTGGTATTTCTACTGGAACCAGAAATAAGGGATTCCTTTGACAATAGTGACTCAGAATAGCTGCTTAACTATGCTTTCTTGAAAAAGTACTTCACGTTTGCCTTCAATTGGAAAAAATACACGATACTCAGTATCAAATGATAATGAGACAGTATTTTATAGAGAATAGCATGAAGAATATACCATAGAAGTCTGATTTAGAGATTATGAATTGGGAAACAGCAAAACGAAATCCCACAAATAGAATTACATATTCAGCCAGCTTGTCTTGTTTTAATTTGAGTGAGTTTCTAACATTTAAAAAATAGGAGTGTTTCCCTCAAAAATTCAATTCCTGCCATCTCTTAGAAATCAGAAGACCTAGAAATAGTAGTCCCGCATTCCCTAATGTCAGAAATGAGCTAAAGCTTACATCAGTGAAATCCCTACAGCTGGTGTGTTTTGCATGTCACTTGAGTGTTTGAGTTTGCATGTCCTACTCTAGGGGATACTTGAGATAGAAAAACTGCCCCTGGACGTCACCTGGAAGCATAACAGCTACTAGGAGCTGACATCCAGAAACATCAGTTTTTAGGTCATTGTAATTGATCACTTTGTCTGTGTATAATGAGCCCAGAAATAGGTCCCACAAGAAAACTAACCTCAGTATAAAAGTATTTCAAAGCCTCTATGCAGGAATACTGTGCCCGTGAGAATCCTTGCTCCTCAGTACAACACTTAAGATTGCCATATACATCCATGTGCTCACACTTCCCAAAAAGCCTCAGAATTTCTAGGAAGGCTTCTGAGTTTATTGTACAGTATGTTGATAGTATATAGCAATTACACAATACATTTTCATAATACCCTATAACATTTAACACGTTCTCTGATATATTAACTCCTTCATTTCCTATAATATCTTTGAGAAGTAGGCAAAGAAGATATTGCTTTTGAAATACTTTCTGAAAATAAAAATGACTGTTTTTCCAAGAACAAATAAATAATTAGAAAAGCCAGGAGAACACTACCCTTTTCTGCAAATAATAACATTTTGGAGTATGTTCTCAAAATATCAAGGTTATTAGAAACTGAGTAAATGTTGTAACGAGGCACAGTTGTAAACAAAGTAAGTTCTGGAATGAACATATCTGAGTTACTACTCCAGGCATGTTGCTGAGTAAATAGCTGTACAGCCACGGACAAACTAATAATTCTTTTTAAAAATTTCTCATTTTTAAAATGGACACAATTATAGTTACCATATAGTATTACTGTGAAAATAAATGAGATGCCTATTAAATCCATATAACACTGGCTGGCACATAATAAGAATACAAAAAAATAGTAGAATTGCATTAAGATTCAGAGCAAACGAGGTATTTGAATTTACCTACATGTCCAAAAGTGTTATTTAGCCTCTTTCAATGTACTTTCCTCTTTATGCATTTCAGTAGTTTGTAAGGAAAGAATATGGCCAAGGTAGGATTTAAGTTGATATGTTAGGTAATTGAGTGTATTTGTGAAGAAACTCCTAAAAGATGCCACAATGACGCATTTTAACAAAATTGCTGCAGGTTCTAGTCTATTTTTATGCTGAATTTTTTTTAAAAAGCCTTTTATGCTTACTTAGTGACAGAATACTTTTACTACCTGAAATGCGATCAAGCACAACAGTTCATTTCACATTTGCATTGACAACAGGTAACATTTTAAACTGAGGCTTTCTTCCTTACCATTGTGAGCTATTTTGAAAAGCTGTTGGACAGTTGCAACCTTTTGTTCACTTTGCAGCAAAGTTGATCTCTCCCCCATCCCCATCCTTCAGAGTTACTGTGATAATGAGAAACAGGTTAAATCTAATTAAAGTGAAAACCAACCAAGGCTTATATCTCTGTATACCATGTAGCAGATATAATGCTCTCATGTTCAAATAAGTATCAATGCTCAATTGATTACCCAGTTATTGATAATTAGAAATGGAACCTAATAACCAAAAATTATAATACCATTGATTTTTACTTTGCACCCTTACAAATACAACTAAACTGTATATTCTCCATAGTGTCTCATTCACACTGCTCCCAAGTTACAGTTGTAGCAAGGCAGGTGACTGTAAATCACTTTTCACAGGACTATTAAATAATTTCTCTAAAAATTCTCTTTTTCCTTCCCCAAATCTAACTCTCCCAACTTTTATATGTAGATTCTAAGAAAAAAGTGCAGAATGTTTGAATTCCTAGGTTATCTCAAAACCTTAGGCTGTGCAGACTCTTATTTCTCTTTGGTAACTATTGCCTGTTACCATTTACAATCTTTGCTTAAAATAAGGAAATGCTTTTGGGGGGGAGGGTAGGGGTTATCAGCTTTCACTAGTGCTTTTGCATTTAATGTGTTGCCCAAGACAATTTTTATTCTTCCAATGCACAGTAGAAAAGAAAAACGTTGGATCCCCCTGCAAGTTTGGGGCCTTTATAAAATGACTAGCAGTACCTTGGTCTAGTTACTTTTCCTGTTACTTGGTAAATTGATTTTTCTGTTTATCATGACAGGATAGAGGTCTGTTATTTTACCACTTACAGTCGTTTCTCCTGTTACCAGCACTCTCGTTTTGCTTTGGAAGATCAAAGCAAATCATTAGATCCTCTCACCTTGGAACTGGAAGTATGAACAATGACAAAAAGACCTTCCATGGTCCCAGAAGAGACTGTCAGTTGCTTTCTTCCCCACCTTGAGAACTGCTTTGGACCTGGCATTTCCAAGCTCAATGATTCAATGATTTATTTTTCCTTGAAATTCTGTAAGCTACCTTACTCCCTTCCAAACAACTGCCTGCTTCACTTAGTTGAAGCTAAGGGTCCTTGGATGAAATCTATCTACCAAGACAGCCAAATGATCTTTGATATAACATGATTCAGTGGTCATTTAGACATTCCAACACTAGGGAAAATACTCAGAAGAAAATACCAACATCTAATTTCCCGGACATTTGTCAACATAAATCTATCAGTTTGTTTTAATTTGTAATTAATGTAGGTAACTAATTAAAATTTTAATTTTTAATATTTTGAGTATTTTGCTGATAGTTTTTAGGCATCTTTAGCAGCAAATAACATCCAAGAGTTTGTTAGATATGAAGACTTTCCCCAGACATACTAAATTAGAATCTCAATTTTTAAAAGATTCTCATTTTCAAATATTAAAACTTGAGCAGTACTGCTTTAAGTCTTACTCTGATTTGAATACACAAAGCAGAACTCTGATAACCCAAATAGAGGTCTTTCTCAAAGCTATTATATCCATTACAGTGAGAGATATTCATGATTATTGCAAAGTGTAGTTGGAAAACCTACAGCTTTTCAAAGTGGTTAATAAATCTTCAATTAAAAATATCTTATCTGAACACTGATTTTTAATTGTAAAATCCACTTATTCTTAAACTCATGAATGATGTATATTATATAAACTTGAAAAATTGACTTTTTAATTAGTTTCCTTTAAAATTCAAACATGAATTTTCATTCTCTTATCAAATCCTCCAATAATAAAAAAAAAAAATGCAGCAAAAAGTTGTAAATCCCATACACTCTTCTCAGAATTAATTTGTTATATGTTAAGGTATTTTTCTATTTGTGTGTGTGTGTGTTTGTATCTAGTTATAGATGTAGATAAATTAGTGCTCTAAATATAAATTTAGATACAGAAATAGGAACAAATATAAACAGTATATATTAATCTTTGAAATGGCTCACACCTGGGTTGTGGAGAAAAAAAATATCTTCTGCACTTTTTAACCTGAACTTCTCATGTGTCCTTATTTTCTCGGTAATGGAAAGCTTATTTTCACAAATTCAAGGCAAACTCAGTCTATTCAGGCATTTCTCAATTGGCTCAGACATACCTTTAAGTTCCAAGGGCTTTTGTAAAGTCATCACCTATGACATCCTGACATCTGTGCGGGGACTGGTCCTTGGCCATTTCCTTTACATATAAAATCTGCTCAGATGCGCCTGGTCCCAGTAAGTATCAAGTCATACTCAAGGCTGCTGACTCTCATTGCTACTTGGAATCAATTCACTCTCAGCCACATGGGAATATGCTTGTTCACTCCTATGTGAACTGGGAGACACGGAGACTTTAATTTTGTGATAGGTCTGTTTGCTTAAACACATCAGGTAGCCATTTTTACTCTTCCCCATGGTAACATAGGGAGCTAAGGGGACCCCCTCTTATGAGGTCTCTACACATGAAGTGGGACACAGGCCTTCCCTACCATGTCTAAATTTATCCAGGAGCTTTGTTGATGACCTCTACTTCAGCACAAGGAGGAGAAATAACTCTCTTTCTTACTAATTCTTTGTAGTTTTTAACATTCTTAATACTTTCTTCATTGTAGCAATTTTTTTCTGAGAGTGGAAAAACCACCTATAGTTGTCTCGCCTCAGTTGCAATAATCATCAAACTTTTTTTTTATATGATACTATACAATTTTCTTTTTGCCATTTAGTATATGGGCCTTTCTTATTTTTTAAGAGACAGCACTTTACTTAAACAATTTCTTTCTAGTTCTGACGTTCCATTTTTAAAGAAACATACCATAGATTTCTCATGCTATATTTCTTCTTGGAAAAATTTAATTACTTATAGTTTCCCTAACAAAGACCTATCTTTCCATTTTAGGGTAAATCTTACTTGGTTATAAAATAATCTGTTGGACTCAAATTTATATTTTATCTAGGATCTGTACATTCATGTTTATAAGGAATACTGGTACTTTTTCATTCTCTTTTATCGTTCACTTTTTTATTTTAGCTCAGTGATGTTATCGACTTGCTTTATATAAGAAATATGTATCACTTATAAAGCACAAATAAACAGTTGATTGGGGGCTTACTTTAATTAACCAAATTATTTGGCATATAAAAATGGTATTAATCTTCTTTGGGGAGACCTGTCTAGCTACCAAATTCTCGTGGTTCTCCTTTGCTTTACATTTCACTACAATCAACTGATCTCAGTTTATTTTCACCTTGTAATGAACTCTACACTGTTACTAACGGGTATTCCACCAGTGTCACTAATTTCTAAAACATTTCACATATCATTATTCATGTGAGTTCCCAAACCTCATCACTGCCATATTTTCTTTCCTTTTTAAAAATGCCACCCAAATACTCATTTTTCAATATTATATTTTAATCAGGTAAATGTTAAGTAAATTTATTTTCTTGTGTTAACAATTACAATAAAATATTCTAAAAACTGAGCATGGTTAAGACATACTTTAATCCTTAACTTTGAATGTATGTCATAATCTGTTAACACAGTATAAAAATATTCACTAAGTAATTCATTTTGCATGATTATTATATAAATAAGGTGGGAGGAATTTTATGGTTTGGGATTCTAGATCAGCAGACCTCAACCTTTTTGCCACCTAGGACTGGTTTCACGGAAGACAATTTTTCCATGGCGTAGGGGAAGGGAGGATTATTTTAGCATAATTCAAGTGCATTATATTTATTGTGCACTTTATTTTTATTATTATTACCTTGTAACATATAATGAAATAGTGTTGCAACTCTCTACAATGCAGAATTAGTGGGAGCCTTGACCTTTTCTTCCCACAACTACATGGTCCAATCTGAGGGTGATGGGGGACAATGACTCCCAAAGTGTGTAGCTTATATCCTCAGCTCCACCTCAGATCATCAGGCATTAGAGTCTTATAAGGAGCCACAACCTAGAGCCCTGGCACATGTAGTTATGAATAGAGTCCACACTCCTATGAGAATCTAATGCCACCACTCTTCTGACCAGAGAAAGAGCTCAGGCAGTGATGCAACCAGTGGATGCAGCTATAAATAGAGATGAAACTCCCCTCTCCTGGCTTTTATCTTCTGCTGTGTGTCCCAGTTACTGACAGGCCATGAACAGAGTCTGGGAACCACTGTTCTAGATAAAACAAAGTTTTAAGAGTTCAAAAAAAAAAATTGACAATCATGTACAGTATAAGCAACACCACCATGTTAGTCACTGTACATGAATATATGCAGTATTTGTATTAAAAAGTTCTATAAAGCAAATGTTGTCAGTTATAATTCATAAAAGATAATTTGTATGTTTATCATTCATCAAAAATTTAGAGTGTTTTACTTTATATGTCATTTTGAGAAAAATGAATCTTGGCTAAATATAGAGCTGAAGTTACAATTCTACTTTGCTTCTTCTGAGTCTCCTCTGTCTTTTCAGAATGCATAGGGTTCATTCATCTTGGGAAAACATGCCTGTGTTCACATGCACTATAAAATGTATAGTCACATAAATTAATAAATGTATATGTAAATTAACATATATATATATACACACATGTGAATTAATATGACAAACAAATACATTAAGTCAGGTCAAGGAACAGCAATAACGCCAATGAAAAAGTGAACCACAGGGGCAAGTAAAATTTCCAAAATATATATTGAACAATGTAACTTAAAGCATAAAATAGTCCTCATTTCCAGTATCAGAAAAATATGCACAAAGCTCCATGGTCAGATATTGTTTGGCCTATAAACTGAATTTTGATTTTTGTACCAAAGTTACCTAAGTTTAGTAGTTATTCTCTGTCACCAGCTATAAACTAACACTCTTAAAATAAAAATAAGCTATTCACTGTGAACTGTTTAATATTCATTTTTAAGTTTAGTTTCATCATATTATTTGTATGTAACTTGATTTCTTTTGGGCAATAGCTAAATACTCAATATCCCAGTCCCTCACTTATGCCCTTGATCAGTGTATTAACTTCAAGAATTGGGACACAATCCCAGGTTATGAAAGAACTACCAAAATAAGAATATTATACAGATTATTTGAATAGGGAAATAAAAAATAGTGGAATTATAGAAATAAAATATAGTTCCTATAGATAACAATCTGTAGAATTAAATTCACACTTTATATAATCATACAATTTGTTACTCTTGAAAAGGTAAAGACAAAAGAAAGAACACCCCAGGAAAGAAGAACAGCCTAGGGAAAGGCAAAAAGATTAAATTCAATATGTTCATATTATATCCAGAGACTTGCATGGACCCTGATATGAAGTAGCTGCAGAATAATTGTTAATTAGATGTGCCAAATCAGAGCTGACACCAGTAGATGATCTTGCTTTTCTCTATTATAGCCAAGTCTGTGTATGCAGAACACTCTGGAGACCTGAGTATTGAATTTCCAACAATTGAATACCCACTGTTATTTCCAACCTCAAACTTAAAATCTCAAAGTTTCAAATAAAATTATTTTCTTTTATTTCAGCTGACCTAGATTAATTGTCATTTTTTGACCCTTCTTACACTTATTTATTTTTACCATCTAATACTTCTAGACTGACTGACGTGTATCTGAAACTATTAAAGTCTTTTAATCCAAGAATGCCTTTATTTTCATAGTCACCTGCCAAGAACAGAACCTGTATTACACATGTCATCACATAATTATGGTTTCATTATCAGACTTTCTTGTTCTCATGCACTTTCCCATGCAGTACATATCCAGTATTTCTGCTGTACGGTGTGCATATATTTCTCAAGAATCTTATTAATGACTTAAATATATTCAATAATTAATAGATTCAATATTGCATATTCTCCAATACCTTACAATCCCTACAATAAAATTTTAGTTTAAAAAATGTCTAACCCCAAAATGTTCAATAGTTACAAATCTATAAAAATATGTGAGTAGAATTTATCTGAGAAAAATTATAAAACCTTCATACAATACATCAAAGAAAAACTAAAAACAAAAGAAAAAGTAATCTATGATCATGGATAGGAGGACTCAACATTGTCAGTTCTTTCCAATTTTATCGATAGAATTAAAATAATTCCAAACAACAACCTAGCAAGCTACTTTGTGGACATAGATAAGCTGACTTAAAATTTTATATGGAAAAGCAAAAGAGCCAGAATAGCTAACACAGAATTAAAGAACAAGAATAAAGTAAGAGAAGTGACACTGCCAGGCTTTAAGACTTACTATGAAGCTACAGTATTAAAGTTAGTTGTGGTATCAGCAAAAGAATATGAGACAAATAGATCAATAGATAGATATATTTGAAACATATCCCATAAACATATCCACATAAATATAAAACTGATCTTTTGCAAAGAAACAAAGGCAACACAACAGAGAAAAGTTACTCTGCAACAAATGGTGCTGGAACTACTGGACATCCATATGCAAAAAATGAACCTAAGCACAGAACTTACACCCTTCATAAAAATTTACTCAGAATGGATTATAGACAAATATGTAAAACACAAAACTATAAAACTCCTAAATAGGATAAAATCTAGATAAACTTTATATTAAACACTAAAACCGTGTTCCATGAAGAACAAATTGATAAACTAGATTTGAATAGCATTAAATATTTCTGCTCTGCTAAAATCACTGTCAAGAAAATAAAAAGGCAAGTAGCTGCAGAATAATTATTAATTAGATATGCCAAACTATAGCTGACACCACTAGATGATCTTGCTTTTCTGTATTATGAGCCTGTATCACCAAGTCTGTGTATGCAGAACACTCTGGAGACACAACTTAGAATATTTACAAAAACATATTCAATGAATGATTGTTATCTAAGATATTTAAAGAACTCTTAAAAGTCAATAATAAAGCTACTGACTTGTGGACATTGATTTTATATCCTGAGACATTATTGTATTTTTTGATCATTTCCAGGAGTCTTGTGGTTGAGTCTTTGGGGTTCTCTAAGTATAAGATCATATCATCAGCAAGGAGGGAAAGTTAGACTTCCTCTGCTCCTATTTGGATGCCCTTTATTTCCTTCTCTTGCCTGATTGTATTTGCTAGAACTTCCAGAAATGTGTTGAGTAGTAGTGGTGATAGAGGACAACCTTGTCTGGTTCCACTTCTAAGTGGAAAAGCTTTCAGTTTTACTCCATTCAGTAAAATACTAGCTGTGGGTTTGACATAGGTGGCTGTGATCAGCTTAAGAGATGTGCCACTTATGCCTGTACTGTTCAGTGTTCTAATTAGAAAAGGATGCTGGATTTTATCGAAGGCTTTTTCTGCTTCTATTGAATGGATCATATAGTCTTTGTTTTTGCACTGTGGATATGGCGAAGTATGTTTATGGGCTTGCATATATTAAACCAGCATTGCAGCCCTGGGATGAAACCTCCTTGATCATGATGTATAACTTTTTTGATGATAAGCTTTAATCTACTGGCTAGGATTTTTGTTGAGAATTTTTGCATATATATTCATTAGTGAAAGTGGTCTGAAGTTCTCCTTTTTAGTTGGATCTTTTCCTGGTTTTGGTATGTGGGTGAAGCTTGCTTCATAGAAGGCGTTGGGGAAGATTCCTTCCTTCTCAGTTTTTTGGAATAATTTCTGCAGTATGGGAATAAGCTCTTCTTTGAAGGTTTGATAGAATTCTGATGTGAAGCCATTGGACCAGACCATTGTTTTGGGGGGAGATTTTTTATTGTTTCTTTGATTTCAGTGTTCAGAATTGGTCTGTTCAGGAGATCTATTTCTTCCTGGCTAAGTCTAGGGAAAGGGCATGATTCCAAATATTGATCCATTTCCTTCACATTGTCAAATTTCTGGGCATACAGTTTCTTGTAGTATTCAGAGATAATCGCCTGTATCTCTGTAGCATCTGTGTTATTTCCCATTTATCATTTCTGATTGAGGTTATTAGAGATTTTACTTTTCTATTTCTAATTAGTCTGGTCAAGTTTTATCTATTTTATTTATTTTTTTCAAAAACCAACTCTTTGTTTCATTAATTTTCTGAATGTGTCTTTTGTTTTCAATTTCATTAATCTCTGATATAATTTTGGATATTTCTTTTCTTCTTCTGGGTTTAGTCTTAGATTGTTCTTCTTTTTCCAATTCCGTAAGATGGTTTGTGATTTTGTTGATGTGATCTCTTTCTGTTTTTCAGATGTAGGCACCAAAGCAATTTTATACACCAATAACAGCCAAAATGAGAAGCTAATTAAGGACACAATCCCTTTTACAATAGCTTCAAAGAAAATGAAATACCTAGAAATATACCTAACAAATGAGGTGAAGGACCTCTATAAAGAAAATTATGAAACCCTAAGAAATGAAATAGAAGAAGATATTAACAAATGAAAAAACATACTATGCTCATGGCTGGGAAAAATCAATCATGTTTAAAATGTCAGTACTCCCCAGTGCAATCTACAGATTCAATGCCATCCCTATTAAAATACCAACATTGTACTTCCAAGACTTGGAAAAAATAATTCTTCATTTTGTACAGAAGTAGAAAAAAACTCGTATAGCTAAGCCAGATGTATCAGCCTATCAGACTTTAGGCTGTACCACAAGGCCATAGTGATCAAAACAGCATGGTATTGGCACAAAAATAGAAATGTAGACATTCGGAATAGAATAGAAAACCAGGAAATGAAGCTAACATCTTACAGCCACCTAATCTTTGATAAACCAAACAAGAACATACACTGGGGGCAAAAATCCCTATTTAATAAATGGTGCTTGGAGAACTGGATATTCACATGTAATAGACTGAAACTGAACCAGCACCTTTCTCCACTCACAAAAATTGATTCAAGATAAATGAAAGACATAAATTTAAGCCTGAAACAATAAAAATTCTCAAAGAAAGCATAGGAAAAACACTTGAAGGTATCGGCCTGGGGAAAGATTTTAGGAAGAAGACTTTCATGGTAATTGGAACAACAATGAAAATACACAACAGGACTTAATTAAACTGAAAAGCTTCTGTACAACTAAGGAAACAAAAACCAAAACAAATAGACTACCTACATGATGGGAAAAGATATTTGCTTATTTTGAATCAGACCAAAGCTTGATAACTAGGATCTACAGAGAACTCAAATTAATCAACATTTAAAAAGGCAACAATCCCTTATATCAATGGGCAAGAGAGGTGAATAGAACCTTCTATAAAGGAAAAAAAAAAAAATGGCTAACAAGCATTTGAAAAAACGATCATCGTCCCAAATTTTTAGAGAAATGCAAATCAAAACCACCTTGAGATATCATTTAACCAAAGGAAGAATGGCCCACAACACAAAATCTCATAACTACAGATGCTGGCATGGATGTGAAGAGAAGGGAACACCTTTATACTGCTGGTGGAACTGCAAACTAATACAACCTTTTTGGAAGGAAGTATAAAGAACCCTCAAAGAATGCAAGCTAGACTTCCCATTTGATCCTGCAATCCCATTCCTAAGCATCTACCCAGAAGAAAATAAATCCTTTTACCATAAGGACACTTGCACTAGACTGTTTATCACAGTTCAATTTACAATTGTCAAAATGTGGAAACAGCCTAAATGCTCACCAACCCAAGAATGAATTAATAAGGTGTGGTATATGTATACCATGGAATACTATTCAGCCATTTTAAAATATGGAGACTTTACATCCTTTGTATTAACCTGGATGGAAGTGGAACACATTATTCTTAGTAAAGCATCACAGGAAGGGAGAGGCATGAATCCCATGTACTCAATTCTGGTATGTGGACAATTAATGACCTAGTACATGGTGGGGGATGAAGGAAGGGAAGAGTAGAGAGATGGAAGGATGGAGGGAGGTAGGGAAGTCATGGTGGGTGGCACACCTTTTGGCAGCATAATTATAAGAGGGGATTTACCTAACAAATGCAATAAATGTAACCAGGTTCTTTGAACGCTCAATGAATCCTCAGCAATTAAAAAAAGGTCAGTAATAAGAACACAAACAAAACAATTTAAAAATGGGCTGGAGATCTTAACAGCAACCTGATCCAAAAATAAAAATACAGAGATGGCAAATACAGCACATAAAAAGATGCTCCATATTATTGTTATCAGGCAAATGCAAATAAAATACAATGAGATACCACTGAACACCAGTTAGAATGGCCAAAATTCAGCACTGACTGCACCAAACGCTTGTGAAGATGTGAAGCAACAGGGAGTCTCCTTTATGGTTGGTGTGAATCCAAGACAGGATAGACACTTCAGAAGAGTTTGTCAGCCTCTTATAAAACTAAGCATGCTCTTACCATATGATCCAGCAATCACGCTCCTTGTTATGTACCTCAAGGATTTGAAAACGTCCATCTACACAAAAAGCTGTACATGAATATTTATAGCAACTTTATTCATAAATGTCAAAACTTGAAAGTAAACAAGGCATCCTTTAGTAGGTGAATTGATAAATAAAAATGGGTATGCCTGCACAATAGATTATTATTTGATGCTGAAAATCAGTAAATTATCAACCCATGAAAAGACATGATGGAACCTTAAATGCATATTACTGAGTGGAGGCTCCAGCGGAAAAGTTACATACTATATGATTCTAGCTGTGTGACATTCTGAGAAAGGCAAAACTACGGAGGCAGTAAAAAGATTGGCATTTGTCAAATAAGGAATAGGTGGAGAGCAGAAGAATTTTAGTGCAGTGAATCTACTCTGGATGATATTATGATTATGAATATGTCATTATAAATTTGTTCAAGCCCATGGAATGTATACCAAGAGTGTACACTATGGTAAACGGTGGACTCTGGGTGATAATGGTGATAATGTGCCAATGCAGGTTCATCCGTTGTAACGACGGTGCCACTCTGGTGGGGATATCAATGATGGGGAAGCTTATGTATACATAGGAGCAGGGAATATATGGGAAATGTCCACTTCCACTTAATTTTGATATAAGCCTAAGACTGCTCCATAAAAGAAAGTGTACATAAAAAAAAGATAAATAAGAGCTAATTAGATATTTGCTATCATCTCTTAAATAATATATTAAAGGGATTATTGAAAAAATGTTTCTATCTCAACTGTGTGGTTTTCCCTATTTTTTACACATTTAGCATATATTGAACACGACTTCTTTGCCTTTTTAAAAATCTGCTCGGATTTTTCCTTCTATATTTCAGCTGCATTGACCTTTTAAAAAAGTTACCAGTTTGTATTAGCGACTGAAATCTAGTTAGCTCTATGGCCTCATAATAATCCTAATAAAAGCAAATGGTTTTTTCAGCACCTGATTATGTGTCCTAATTAATTAGCTCGGTGATTATTTTTATGGTGGTCAGGATAATTTTGACCTCTACATTTCACTTTTTATTACTATGGCTTTAAACAAAATGTTTCCATAAAAGTTCAAAAGTATTGTAGATAACATTTAGATTTCTTATGACAGTATGGTAAGAAAGTAAAGCAGGAATTAATTTCATCTTAGATGAAGAAAAGCAATGTTGGGCAATTTATCCAAAGCCATTTAATTAATGCCATATTCAAAACGAATATGTAGTTTACTCTGAACATTTGTTGGCCAAACTTCTATTTCTCAACTACAACAATATCACACCACATGAATAGAAAATTAATCATAAATTCAGACTATAGAGGATTTAAATCTTAAAATAACCCAAGTGGAATTCTAAGTAGCATCTGTTCCCACCCACCTCCTCTTCTGTTCTTTTTCCCCCCCAAAAGTGCAAGGAAATGGTGATTGAGGACATTTAACAATGTTCTTACATGCTCTACCTCTAAAGTCAAGGTTAAATCGAACTCGTGATCTAAACTACATCGATTATGAGGAGTCAAACATAAAACCAATAGTTAAACGTTCCTTCAATAAAAACAGACCTCATGCTAAGTGTTTAAAAAATGGATTATACAATGTAGCAATAACTTTTTATGGTAACCTTTGTAATGAGGTTTTACCGAACATGCCTTTGCATGATTTTATTTTAGAAACAAATATGATTTGCTTGTCATACGATCCACTTGCTTTTGTTTTCCATTGCAGGGGCTTTTTAAAATTTGCATGTTGCACAGAAATAATGATCTGAACTCATCTATATTTAGCACCTCATCATTTACAAAACACTAACTACCAAAGCATTGAGTTGATAATACACAATCTGTACTTCTTTTTAATATCTATTACCTTTTTCACTAAAAGTCTAGAGCTCTCTCATAGATGTTATAAAGTACTTACAAATGTGTGAGCCGTGTCCAGTGCTGTAACTGATGAAAATTGGGTTCCATGCATGGTAGGCTGTGCTTACTCTCCCCGTACAGCTCCCTACTTTCCCTGGCAAGCAAGAGGGCATTTGGGTATTCATGGATGACTTTATCAGAGTTTAATGGAGGTAGAAAGTGGAAAGTGATGTTTTTTTTATTTCTCCCTTGGTAAGGACAAGCTTATAAGGTCTATGCTTCAGTACCACAGATAAACATTCTTAGTCCTGGTACTTCCTCAAGGGTGTACAAGTATACTCATGTAAGTGAAAGAGTGGGATGTCTCCTTCAGTGGCCCACATCCTGTTCTGCCAGACAGGAGCAGATGGGGGTCCAAAGCTGGACTGCCACCCAAAGAAACATCACCCTTGTTTATCTTTCTCCTTTTTCATCTTTGTTTCTACGAATATTTCCATTAGTATCTCTCTGAATGTGTATGTTCAGAAAGTAACAGTATTCTTCCCTGAGGGGAGCTATATAATGAGCATTTCTCTAATTGGAGCGTATTAAAATTAAACTTGGCACAAAAGGTTTTTCATCTTAGACACAGCTTCTGGGGTGCCTCAGAGTTGAAAGCTTCTAGTTCTTTCTGTTCATTTTATCTCTGATTCCATTAGTTTCTACTCTACTCACTACCTTTTAACAGATACTGAAGATCTTTCATTTGGGGGCTTTCCAGGCAGGAAGTGAGAAGCAGAAAAAAGAGAATCTAATGTCCAGGCTTCTCACCTACTTTATTACATTCTTCTGTGTGAAATATGTCAGGATCACTGAGTCAGCTCTGATAAATACCTTATAGCTCAAGATTCAGATTATTTATTGCACCTCCCCCCCCCCAAAAAAGAGTGTGTGTGTACACGTGCACACATTCTACACAGGAAGTTTTAACTGAGAACTGAAACTCGACAGGGTTTGTTGGCAAAGGTCCAGGATAAAGCCATTAAAAGTGATTGTGAACATGTAAGCACTAATTCCACCTGAGAAAGTGCTTTCGTCTTCATGGTTCCATCACAGTATGAAAAGAAATGAGCAAAATGAATTTCCCAAGTTAAGAAATATATCACTAAGAAATTGGAGTAGAAGTTATTATAAAAGACATGCAATTTAGAAGCATTTTTCATGTTCATCTTTTGTACTAAACGCTTACCTTCTTTTGTCATAATCCATATTCATAACAGCAGTCCTTGCCTTTAAAAAAAAAAGCATGAATGCTTTAGGAAAATTTTCTTAGTTTTAGACTTTAGATTCTAAAAATGGAAAAGTTCTCAAGATATTTTGGGTGTTATTGACCACAGTCAGATGGAAATGACCTACAAAAATACTCTTTTTTTTTTTTTCAATATCTTCTATTAGCTCTATCTAAAAGAAGAGCTGTGCAAACAAAAGAAAAGTTAGTGCAGGTCATTTCCCAACCGTACCCAGTGTCTACTGAGTAGTTACAATGGCTGCATGCTACATCAAGAATTTTACGCTTATTAACATTGTAATAGTTACAATAACTCTAGTAGGTTATTTCAGTTCCTCAAATGATTTACGTTGGTTGTAGATAATATAAATCTTTGCTTAACACAAAGCAGTTCACTTTGCCAATGGCAAAACTCCTCTCTGCCTATGTCTTTTAAGTGCTATGATGATTAAATTTTATACAAAATTTAAAATAATTCAGTAAACCAAATTAAGTGAATTAAAGAAAAACCAAAAACATCTGTTTTAAAATGAGAATACCATGCGAAAATGTAGCACAGTGAATCGAAGTGATTACATTATAACAAATAGTTCTCAGCAATGCTTCTCTCAGAACTTCTCCCATGGTTAGTGCCCAATAGAATCTTTATTGCTCACTTGTATCTGATTATCTTAATCCATGAACTGATTGTTTTGTTATTTACTCCATCAATAACTGTCACGACCCGCTGGGCTCCTGTGGCCCTGGTCTCCGTTAGCACAAGAAGGAACCAGGCGAGAGGCGGATTAGAAGTACAAACTTGTGGAAGGCGGGCTAGCCCTTACTTTCTGGGTAGCCCTGAGCAACCTCCCCACCAGCCTTTTATTGAGCCAGAACAACACAGGTGAGGGGAGTAATTAACAATGTCTACCTGCTGAGGGCACGGGCTCCTCCCACAAGGAACTCCTGTGGACCAATGGCCCGAGGTCCATGCCTCAGCTGCAGATCGTCTTGCTCCCATGTTGGCCTCTCCTACAGATAACAGTACTTTTAAATAGAGACCAAAGTTACTGAAGAAATTACTTTGGACGCAATTTGAATCCATCCTAACTTTATGATCCTATTGCTATTCTTATGAGTCGCTTTGTCAATCTGAACAATTATTGCTACATCTCTAATTCCACTCTCATAATACAATAATAGAGCTTTGATTTATCTTATAAAACTGCCATTTTCTTGCTTTAAATCTTTCCTGAGCAACTGTCCATGCATGGAGCATAACAAGGAGCACCTGACTCTGAATCTGTTCACACCATCTTCTAAAAAACTACAGTATGAACCATGACTACAAATAAAATTACACTCAGCCATGCATTAGACATTACTAGGGAACCATAGTAATGACCAAAAACACCATAAACTTCTAATCACTTGTAAGTAAAAAATAAAAAACAAATTCTGAAAAAGCTCTCTCATGACTGGCCAAACCTCTAGGTATGAGGAGTAAGGGAGGAGGAACGTAAAAACTGAAACGAAGACTGGAATAGAGTATGTAGATAGAAGACAAACAAAATCACTTTTATTAACAGAAATTACAACAGGAGTTACCAAAATGCTAAACAAAAGTCAAGAAATTGGAACTTCTGACCATTAGCTTTTAAAATAGGGCTTGAAGGTAAGTAGATCTCGAGGAATTAGCCTTTGGGGAGCATTGCTTCTGGGTAGGGAGGAATCTGAAATATAGATTCTAAGATAGGGAAGAAGTAGCAGTAAAAAGAAAAAAGGAAAAATTAAAACTTAGGGATCCCACAGAAACAAAAGACAAACACACCATGCCATCTCTCCTCTCCCGACCACTATCACTGCTATCACCAACATGATCAAGTTCTAAAGATGCATTTATTATACTGGTAGACGTGTGCAAAGTTCTTGAGCTAAGAAATTGTCAACAAAAGCTAAGGATTAAGAAAATTATTCAACATAAAAGTACTATGCAAAATAAATAGAAAATCCAAATTAAACTATATACAATGATAAATATTCTTTAAAAAAAATCAGGGAGCAGAATACTAGCAAACACCCCCATCTGAATTAGGTAGTTTTGAACACATATTTAGTTATATTTTTTAAAATGCATTGAATCAGAAATTTAAAAAACTAACAGGAAAATAAAAAACCCAAACACAGAAAGAAATGTAGTAAGAGTCAGAAATTCAGAAAACAACTTAAAGAAGAAGTCAAAATCAATAGGGAAATAAAGAAATTAGAAGATATTTTAGAGGGCAAGGATTAGAATAAAAATAGAGCATATCTCAAAAGTTACCACACATAAGAAAATGGGAAATTGTAGCTCAATGTACATTTACTTACAAAATATTCATTATAAAATTTTACAAAATATTTACAAAATATTCTCTATGTGTTGGCCACCTCTTTCTCAAATTTTATAGTGAATATTTTGTAACTAAAAGTGCATTTGGCTACAATCTCCACTTTTCCCTGTGTATGGTGACTTTGAGACACCCTGTAAAATACAGGGTATTGTGTAAAAACAGGAAAACAAGCAAGCGAGTAAATTTGAGATTTTTAAAATTTGGGGGAAGAAAGTAGATGAAAGACAAGATTAAAAATCTTCTCTTTGTATAATTAAGTTTCTAGAAAAGAAAATCAAACAGAATAGAATCCTTAAATGTATAAGCCCAGAAAACTATCTGGAAATTAAATGATTATGACTACATTCTAAGAGGACCTACCTTGTGTCTCAGAAAATGACTACAAAGAAATGACTGAGAAATATCTTAGTGAAACTATTATATTTTCAAGAAAACAAACACTAGTTCTTCTAAACAAAACAATCAAATTCCCTATAATAGGAAGAATATTAGTCTTGTATGAGCATTCTCAAGAGCAACATACCATACAAACAACAGCAGAATAGCACTTTCAAAATACTTAACAAATGAAAAGTTAACCATGATTTTTATATCCCAGGATGCTGTCCTCAAAGCAACAGACCTACAGAAAAAACAGTTTCAACCCTGCAAGAACCAAGGCACATTTTATACATACATGAGTTAGAACCCAAGGCACATTGCCTACATACAGGAGGTAGAACCCAAGGCATGTTTCCTACATACACGAGTTTTAGAACCCAAGGCACTTGCCTACATACATAGATAGAACCCAAGACATGTTGTCTACATACACAAGTTACAACCCAAAGCACATTGCCTACATACACAAGTTAGAACCCAAGGCACATTGTCTACATACTGTTGGACATTTATGAGGAATCTCCTAAAGGATGAGTTTAAGTAAACAAACATACTGAAGAAGTCCTGGTATGTGGACTGCTAATGATTATTTAATATATTTAATTGTAAATTAGAGACTAAAATGAAGAAAAACAGATGAGAAAATAGTATATAAATGTGACATGTTCTGATAACATAGAAAGAATTTAATTAAAGATTCCACTATTAGGTATTTACCGAAAGGGGGGAAAAATCATTTTTTTTCAAAAAGATACATGTGCTCAGCTCGGCGTCTGTGGCTCAAGTGGCTAAGGCACCAGCCACATACACTTAAGGTGGCAGGTTCGAATCCCCAGCCTGGGCCCGCCAAACAACAAT
>NW_003852485.1:2130903-2134817 GCF_000181295.1 Otolemur garnettii | reverse complement strand
AAAAAAAAAAAAAAAAAAGAAGATACATGTGCTCAAATGTTTATAACAACACAATTCACAATCACAAAGATATGGAACCAACCTAAGTGCCTATCAATACATGAGTGGATTAATAAAATGTGGTGTATCATAAGTACTACTCAGTCATAAAAAATGTCACTGAACTAGTACCTTTTATAACAATCTGGATAGAACTGGAGATGATTCTTGTAAGTGATGTTTCACAAGAATGGAAAACAAACACTGCCTGTACTCAATATTAAATTGGAACTAATTGATAAACAAGAACAACACAATAAAAATCACAAAATAATAAAAATAGAAGAAAAGGAAAAATTTGAAAAAAGTAATTGTGTCAATGCACACCATTCAAAACTGATCCACTATATAGGACAATTATATAAGACAAAGGAAAATTGAGGGCACTACAAGACCTAAATATAAGGGTAATTACTAGAACAAAGTAGAATCTTTCCTAATCAAAAAGAATTATATTTATTATAAATATAAAGTGATACACATGTATATATTTTGGAATATGTCATAATTTAAACTAAATGCCATGCATAAAAATTAAAATTAAACACGCAAAAATGTCCTTTCATCATTCGTATACCACATATACTGGAAACCATAGATAGTGCAACAAGACATGTAAAAAGAAACAGAGTATACAGAATTAATGAAAGAAAATAAAACTGCTTTTATTTTCAGATATAATGATTATCTATGAAGAAATTACCAAAGAATCTTTTGTTGTTTTTTAAGAAAACTACGGGAATGAATAAGTGAGTAGAGTGGGTAGCACGATAGAAGGCCAGGTATAAAAGTTAACTGTTTTCCTATGAACCGTTAATAAAGAACTGGAGTTTAAAATTTAAAAAATACCATTTACGGCTCAGTGCTTGTGGCTCAAGTGGCTAAGGCGCCAGCCACATACACCTAAGGTGGCGGGTTCGAATCCAGCCCGGGCCCGCCAAGCAACAATGATGGCTGCAACCAAAAAATAGCTGGGCGTTGTGGTGGGCGCCTGTAGTCCCAGCTACTCAGGAGGCTGAGGCAAGAGAATTGACTAAGCCCAAGAGCTGGAGGTTGCTGTGAGCCGTGGATACCATAGCACTTTACTGAGGGTGATAAAGTGATAAAGTAAGACTCTATCTCTTAAAAAAAAAAAAAGAAAGAAAGAAAAAGAAAACTCAATATTATAAAGACAGCTTTTACCCCCAAGTTTATCTGTAGATTCAATGCATTCCTGATCTAAATTCCAGAAATCCATTTATCAATAGTGATAAATTTGATTCTAAAATCTTTATAGAAAGGCAAAAGTAGTGTAATTCTATTTGACATAATATTCTTTGTTCATGACTTACCATGCTTCCATTTTCACAAATTGTTTTGGTTCTAAATTCCAGACTTTCATATTGGTAAAAATGTGTATTAATATGTCAAAGTTGAATGGTTATTGAAAAATTATCTTCGAAACTGAGCTCAAGTATATCACCATGGAAATATTTTTGCCACTCTTAAAGAGATTGGCAGTTAGTAGTTTATTTGTGTTGCTTTGGGATCCCATTTGAAACTTTTTGCCATTGTATACGCTGAAGGATGACACGCCTGGTGGCCAGCAGGCTGAGTGTGTACAATTTGATTGGCTTCATTGCTCAGCTGTTCCACACACATCATGGGAATATACAAATTGAAAACCACAATTCTCTTCTTGCTGAATGTAAGCAACTTTTCAATACTGATGATTCTTTACACTCAGGATTCTGTCCCTGCTGAAATCTTTGAGACAGCTGATCAATGGCCGAGTGCCATTTGAAAATCCAATATGATCCCCATGGAAGGCACAGCTCTGTGTTTACTTTTCACAGCACAAGACACATCTGAAAAGCCTGCACCTACACCATTTGACTTACTGCAGGAGGAATGGCCTATATGGAAAATATAGACTACAAATTTAGAGAGAAAAAAAGAAGAAAAAGGCAGGATTCCTATATTATAGATTTTTCTAAACTGACTAAAGATCTCTATAAAACAAAGTTGGAAAGTTAAATATCATGAAGTGACTAAATGACTAAATGATTAAGTGAAAATTTGTTAAAAATTAAAACAAAACCCAAGCAATTCACAGGCTTAGTCTGATAATACAGTCTTCAAATTTAGAGAATCAAAATTCTGTCCTAACCTAATCCTGTCCATGTACCAATTAGCAAAATTTTAGAGATGTTGTTACCAGTCATTACTGTTGCCTTCCATAGAGGCTCTTAAGTTGCTTTACAGTACATCATAATTAGCTGCAGAGCATCCCAAATTTACTATATTGGGATCTCCAGGGATTGGTCACTTATATTTTTAACTGCCGCTTCAGGCAATTATGATGCCAACCCATATATGAACCATTGCCTTACCCCAGTAGACCCTTTAAGAAGGAGCGTGGAAGGGCTTTACTATT
Source organism: Otolemur garnettii (assembly GCF_000181295.1). Lineage (NCBI taxonomy): Eukaryota > Metazoa > Chordata > Mammalia > Primates > Galagidae > Otolemur > Otolemur garnettii. Next base: position 2,132,362 of record NW_003852485.1, on the reverse strand, counting down.
GATTATTGATTATCAGTCCAATATGTAGAGGACTTTTTTCTTTGCTGCAGCTACACATCTCTGCTATCATTTTCTTGACATTTTACTTCACATTAATATATCTATTCTGGTAAGAGGGTGGAAAGAAAGGTGAAATAAAAATTTGTTAAGTTTTGCTTTCAAAGGTTTTGGTTAAAAAAAAAGATGAACATAAATGTATAATTTTGTTTAAGTTTCTGTTTTCATTAGACCTACCTCTTTACAAGTGTGAGCACAGAATCTGGACCAGACCGTGCACGGTGAGTTGCAGGCCCTGCACAACAGAGTGGCAAGAGATGCCAGGTGTGGGCCATGTATCAGAGCAGCCACTTCATAGCCCACAATGAGAAAGCCTGAGATCATCAATGTGGGACTCACACCCAGGAAGGGTCAACAGGATCTGTCATAATAGAAAGAGAAGAACATACTCTGTGTTCTGGTTTTAACCAAAGCATCACAAAATTTAGTGTGTAAGCTTCATCCTGGAATTTGTAACTCAGAGTCCGTGTAATTGATTCTGTAGGTGCAGGGAGCTGCTCAAGAGTCTGCAATTTATCTAGTGCCCTGTGATTCTGCTGGGATTGGCCTTTCCAAATTCTGTACTATATTAGCTATATCAGACAGGTTTTTGTTAATTACATGAAAAAAGTCTCAACACGTACTAAAATAAAAATTATTTCAAAAAATAAATATTTATAGCCTGATGCAGTGGCTCAACCTGTAATCCTAGCACTCTGGGAGGCCAAGGTGGGTGGATTGCTTAAGCTCAGAAGTTCACCACCAGCCTGAGTAAGAGCAAGATCCCATGTCTACTATAAATAGAAAAACTAAGGCAAGAGGCTCACTTGAGCCCAAGAGTTGGTGGTTGCTGTGAGGTATGATGCCATAGGACTCTACCCAGGGTGACAGCTAGAGACTCTGTCTCAAAAAAAAAAAAGTGTGTATAGAAACATATATATGTGTGTATATATATATATATATATTCTGTGGAATTCATCAAATAATTTAAGGGGCATACAAGGTAGAGACATATGATGTGGTGGTTCAGAGACTGAACTCTGGATTCTTACTGTGCCATTGGATAAATAAGCATATTCTGTAAAGATATTTAAATTTTTGGCATCTAATTTCCTTCTTTTTTAAGAATGAGAATAATCTGGGAGGCTCCTGTGGCTCAGTGGGTAGGGTGCTGTCCCATATGTTGATGGTGACAAATTCAAACCCACCCTGGCCAAACTGCAACAACAACAACAAAAATAGCCAGGCATTGTGGTGGGTGCCTGTAGTCCCAGCTACTTGGGAGGGTGAGGTAAGAGAATCACCTAAGCTTAGTAGTTGGAGGTTTCTGTGAGCTGTGTGATGTTATGGCACTCTACCTAGGGCAATAAAGTGAGACTCTGTCTCTACAAAAAAAAAAAAAAAAGAGTCAGGAATCCCAGAG
>NW_003852485.1:2120924-2130883 GCF_000181295.1 Otolemur garnettii | reverse complement strand
CCAGGCCAAACTGCAACAAAAAAATAGCTGAGCATTCTGGTGTGGGAGCCTGTAGTGCCAGCTACTCGGGAGGCTGAGGCAAGAGAATCACCTAAGCTCAGGAGTTGGAGGTTTCTGTAAGCTGTGACGCCACAGCACTCTACCTAGGGCAATAAAGTGAGACTCTGTCTCTAAAAAAAAAAAAAAAAAAAAAAAGGGATAATCAAAATATTTATGAAGCAGCTGTAAGGATAAAATGAGATAATGAATATTGAGTGTTCAGTATTACATCATGCTATCTGGGAAAGTTAAACATTAGCAGTTGTGATGATCAGCAGCTGTCCCAGCCTTTTTGGCAGAAGGGACCAGTTTCACAGAAGACAATTTTTTCATAGTCTGGGAGTGGGGGAGATGTTTTCTGGATGATTCAAGAACACTGCATTTATTGTGCACTTTCTATTATTATTACATTGTAATATATGATGAAAAAATTATACAACTCACCCTATCAAAGAATCAGTGGGAGCCAGAGCTTGTTTTCCTGCTTTTAAATGGTCCTAGCACTAGCGTCCCTGCCTCACTTCCATCTCAGATCATTAGGCATTAGATTCTCAGACAGGGGTGCACAATCTAGATCCTTTGCATGTGGGGTTTACAGGAGGGTTCACATTCGCATGAGAATGTAATGTGGCTGCTGATCTGACCGAAGGTAGATCTCAGGCAGTGATGAAACTGATGGGGAATGGCTGTAAATACAGATGAAGTTTGTGCGAATTTTCCCACCACTTACCTCCTCCTGGACAGCCCAGTTTCTAGCAGGTCACACACCTATCCCAGTCTTCAGTCTGGGAGTTTGTGACCATAGATCTAACTTACAATTTTCAAGAATACATAATTGGACTAAATTAACTTTAAGGCAAAGGGGATATAAAAACAGAAAACTTTTATAGTTATCTATCTTGTGACAATAATAATGATTTGAGCAAAGTATAAAATGTCTGTTTTATAACAGAAGTAGAGATAAAGTTCTGTGGCACTCCAGAAATAGAAATACCATATGCTGTTGTGGGGTAGAGCTCAGGGAAGGCACTGTGAATGAGGTGACATTTGATTTGGATCTTGAAGGATCAGTAAACTATGAAGATACAAACAAAGAGATTCCTGACAGAGGAAACCTTGAACAGGGTTTGGAAGCACACAGTGTATATGGATGAGAGATAGGTTCTGTTTTAATTTACCAGGGGAGTAGCAAAAAATAAGATTAAAATGCTACATGTGTCTGAGAAAACTAGAAAAGGAAGGCCTTTGATTATTTGATGACATTTTCCACACAGGTGCGTCTAACACGAACAGAGCAGCAGACACTTATTTCTAGCTTGAGAAGCAGTCCCAGAGGTGGTAACTGGGATGTCAATATCACTGCCTTTTCAAAATGCAGTGAGTCAATTGGAGTTGAGAAAAGAGGTCTCTATTAGTCACAGATAAATATTCAACCAAGCCTGTCATATGAATCTGTCAAGAGGGGAGGTGTCAGCAGAACTGAACAGATGCAGCTTTTTACAACATGGTCCCCAGCCTTTTCCTAAAGGGAACATTGAGAAAATGACAGTAGTTAAAGTGAAGAGAACTAACGCGACAGCCTTTGGTAATGAGTGTCACCGCGTCAGTAAGAGCACCTGAGTCCCATCGTGGCTCTAGCATTAAAACCTTCTCTGTTTGGGGGCAAATTCTAAAGTATCAAGGAAAATTTTCCTTCAGGCTTGTGACTCCTGACTGAATAAATTGACAGAAAAACCATTATAGCAAAAATGCCTCAAATCTATGCATTAGGACAGCAAGTAAGAAGTGCTGCTATTGGCAAAGAAATATTAAATTAATACTATGTTTTAAGATTTAAAGTAAAAAATATCAGATACTCTCTTAAATCCCGAAGTGCTGAAGAAATTGAAACTGAGCTTTTTCTCTGAATTTGAAGAAGTAATAGCATGTCAAAGCTATGGATTATCACATTAGCAAGTGCCTACAATAAAGATTTTCTTATTATATAATGTACTTGTTTTATTTAAGGGAAGTTATGTAATAAAAAGATTATAAAGCAAAGTTCAGATGTCATAAAAGTATCTCAGAGACTGTTGGCTATATTCTTTTCTACATATACGTGAGGTGGTAGACAAGATGGCTAATCAGAGACACCAGCTGCTAGACCATATCAGAAAGAAGGGGGAAAAATAGATGAAAATTTCGTATAATCATCTCAATAGATGCAGAAAATGCATTTGACAAAGTTCACCTTTTCATGATAAAAACCTTCAACAGATTGGGTATAGGATGAACATATCTCAAAATGATAAAAAGCCCTTTATGAAAAACCCATTAACCAACATCATAGTGAATTTAGAAAAGTTGAAAGTATACCCAGCAGGCACTGGAACTAGGTGAGTGTGCTGACTGTCTCCACCTCTAACCAACATAGTGGTGGAAGTTCTAGCCAGAGCAATCAGGCAAAAGAAAGAAACAAAGTGTATCCAAATTGAGAAAGAGAAGGCCAAACTGTAGCTTTTTGCTGAGGATATTATCTTACGTCTGGAAACCCCAAGACTCCACCAAGAGACTCCTGGAATTGATAAATAACTTCAACAAAGTCTCCAGCTATAAAATCAATGTACACAAATCAGTGACATTTCTATACACTGATAACAGTAAAGCTGAGAGTCAAATCAAAGACTTAGTACCATTCACAATAGCTACAAAGAAAATAAAATACCTAGAAGTACACTTAACCAAGGAGGGAAAGGATCTCTGTAAAGAGAACTATGAAACACTGAGAAAGAAATAAAAATTGACACAAACAAATGGAAAAACATATGCTGATACAACAGCAGAATCAACATTGTTAAAATCTCCATGCTACCCACAGTGATTTAAAGATTCAGTGCAATGTTCATCAAAATACCAACATAATATTTCACAGATCCAGGTAAAATAATTTAACACTTTGTTTGGAACCAGAAAAATAGCCTAACACACACATGCATATATGTGTTTAAAATAGCAAGGAAAATGTCCACAGGATTCCTGTGAAGTGGTGCTCATGTCTGTGTATTATGAGAAGATCGGATTCATTAAGAATGCGGAGTTATGCATACTGGGAATGTTATTCAAAACGCTGTACTGAATAAACAACTCCGTATGATTTCTACCCTATGAAAGGAACAAGCAAGCCTCATGTGACATACAGGCCACATTATTACTTCTGAAGGTAATATGAATGTGCTGAAGGCAAGGAATATGATTTTTATAACCTCTAGAATTCAATGAGACAAGCTTAAGCTTTGATAAATTTGTTGACTAATCTAATGGATGGCACTGTTGACTTTTCTAATAACCCATCTTTATACTTTGAGTGTATGCATCAGTTATTGATAGTATTATCAGAATGAGAAAATGTTAATACAGTTTTGTTGCATACAGAACATGTAGAAAAGATAGCTAACCAACTTACTCAAAAATTGGCACTAGAAAAAAGCAGGGATTTGTTTGAAGAATAGTAACATGAACCTAGGGGCAAATAAAAGGATAATTTCTGTAAACATCTTACTCAATCTTTAGGATACAACAATGAGAGGGAAGCTGGTTATCTCAAAGGAGAAGCCATAAATGAGCTTATGATTTTGGATTTGAATTATTTAATAAATTCTGTGATTTTGTTATTGTCAATATTCATATAGAGAACAAGCACTTAGTAGTAAATAGCTGGGAAGCTTATATACTAGTAAAACTTGTAAAAATTACCATTTATTTTTTAGAATTTTAATGAATGAATACTTCTTTATTTGAGAACATTTTATATCCAGAACCAATTCCAAAGGTTCTTAATTGATAAAGAATTCTGCCTATAAAAATATGAGCCTCTTTACAATAAGCTTTGGAAAATCCCAACTTCCTTTTCTTTTGCAATTTTTTATTATTAAATTATAATAATTTAATAATAAGCTGTGTACATTATAATAATTTTATAATAAGCTGTGTACATTAATGCAATTATGGGGTACAATGTACTGGTTTTATATACCACTTGAAATATTTTCATCAAACTGGTTAACATAGCCTTCATGGCATTTTCTATTATTGTGTTAAGACATTTATATTCTACATATAGTAAATTTCATATGTACCCTTGTAAGATGACCCATAGGTGTGGTCCCACCAATTACCCTCCTTCCACCCATCCTCCCCACTCTCCTCCCCTTCCTCCCCTCTTTCCCCTTCTTCTTGGGCTATAACTGGGTTATAGCTTTCATATGAGAACTATAAATTGGTTTCATAGTAGGGCTGAGTACATTGGATAGTTTTTCTTCCATTCTTGAGATACTTCGCTAAGAAAAATATGTTCCAGCTCCATCCATGTAAACACGAAGAGGTAAACTCTCCATCTTTCTTTAAGACTGCATAATATTCCATGGTGTACATATACCACAATTTATTAATCCATTCATGGGTTGATGGGCACTTGGGCTTCTTCCATGACCTCGCAATTATGAATTGGGCTATAGTAAACATTCCAGTACAAATATCTTTGTTATAATGTGATTTTTGGTCTTCTGGATATATACCTAGCCAACTTTCTTTTTTAAGTAAAGTGCTTCTAGTATAAGAGTAAAACATAAATTTGGCTTGCCTAAAAATTTACATTTGGGGATGCTAACTAAAAAACTGATGTTATTATTACTTTTTATTCCTCTCACAACTCAATCTTCAGAATTTGTAAGTAGACCCTATGGCTATTTAGTAATCTTGTACCACATTTTATCACATTACTGTTTTACTCTGTATCTGTATGTATTTTATTTACCGAAAAATATTTAGGTTGCAGGCAAAAATAATTTATCAAATATAGATCAGTCCAGTTCAACAAAGATTTGGTAAATACTCACTGTGTGTCAAATATTTTCTTGACTTTTTATTGATAGGTAGTATTGAAGAGTTGTAAGCAGAGAAATTAATATGGATGCTGTGTGGGAGATGAATTTGAGACACTGAGTCCCATTTGGAATGTGATACCACGGTTCAGGTTAGAAATGTCCAAGCTTTGCTTATTCTGTGAGAGAGATGATAAAACAAGTAGAAAAGAACTCAAAACATAGTAAAGATTACATTTCTTCTTATGATTACTTGCATGTAGGAGATGAAGAACAACTGTAAGATAGAAAAGAATTGAGGGTGAGTGATTAATGCCATTACCACATAAGCTAGAGAATACAGGAGAAATTAGGGATTGGAGCTAATCCTAGTTAAACTTGGGAATGTTAATTTGGAGGTTCTTTAAGACATGAAGTCAAAGGTAGATCCAGTAGAGATGTGAAAGCCTCAGGTTCAATGAAATTTCACGGCTGGATGTGGAAATGTACTCATGATTGATAAATGGTAGTAGAATGGATAAAATTACATTAGGAGAGAATGAAGAGAAAACATAAAAATAGTTTGAGGGAAAAACCATGGAAAGAATATTAATGAATAGAAACAAAGTAAAAACGAAGGAAACTGAATAGGGAAGGTCAGAAATGTGAAAGAAGAACTGACCATATGGTTTTTACCTTCACTGACACTAAGGAGTTGTATGAAGAACTAACCTCAGCATTTACTTAAAATGTCAGTTCCATGAGAGCAAGGGGCTTGCCAGCCTTGTTCACTGCTAATAATCCCCAGTGCCGTCCAGTCTGAGTGTCTGGTCCTTCGTGGACACTCAATAAACTTTAAATGCATGGATCAAACAGAGATGTGAAATACCCTACAGAGTTTTATTCAAATAACCCTAAAAATACATAATAGCATTTATAAGTGAGGACATTACCAAAAGTAATTTCAGGGAAATGGTGGGAGCAGAAGTCAAACTGTAAGGGAAGGCTAAGTATTACAAACAGTGAAGGATGACTTTCTTAAAAATTGTAGTTAAAGGATGGCAATTCTTATTCTGAAAAAAAAAAGCCTTGGGAGACTGATTATCATAAAAGGGAGCATCCTCTAAATCTTAGTACACAAAGAATTAGAATGAGGTCAGCCTAAGGTGGAATACGGCAGGGGGGGTTCCATCACTGAATTGTAATTTCTTGGTACCAAGGACGGTGTCTCACCGTGTTGTCTTTTTACTCTCTGGTAGAGCAGGTGTTTTACTACAGGCTCTCACAGAGTAGGTGCACCAGTTGCATGTGCTTGCTGAGTCTACTAAATCCAAACTTCCTTCAAAGTGATCCCTGTTCTGAGCTTCCCCTCCCAACTGTCCCCTTAGGGCTGGAAAAATAGCTGGAAATAGAAAGTGTTAACTCCACGGGCAGAAGAGGGATCAATTATTCTCTAGTCCTGGGATCTCTGAGGAAATAGTGCAAACCCTTTGCTCCTTATTATGGAATTATTCTCATTCATAAAGAGATCAGATTTGTTAGCCAGAACTTGTAATTTTATAGAAGATTCAGAGGGTTTCCCTCAGATAATAAAACTTTGATATTGGCAAAATATGTATTTGAGAGCTGCAGTTTTTGTTATTCCAAATAAAAGTTTGTTCCTATGAATATAGGAAGATTACTTGCACATGTTTGTCTGCAAACTGAAACAGGGTCTTAACAATATTATTTGACACCTGGAGGGTTTTGTTTGTTTTCTTTCTCCTTCCTGCCTTTGTTCCTTTATTCTTTCTTTCAGAATGGATATACGTGGAAGCAGAAGGCTTTGGATTTAGCTGATGATGTTTCTATTTGCTTTCACGTTTCCCTCTTACCTTTTACACACCTAGTTTACAGTGTCTGGATACATTCGCACGTATCTGTAGTGCTTTGCCAAAGACCCAGCTGTAGGTAGACGGTTATGTAAGTTATTGCTGCTCTGCAGACTGCGAGCATTTGGAGTTCTGTCATTGACAGTTGCAGATATTGGGAGCTGTTTTATCTAGATTTACAGGATGTCTCAGCGGATCTTTAATCTGATGTAATTGTGCCAAAATAACCTGGTGCCATGCATGTACAATATGCCTGCGCTAAAAATTTCCACAAAAAATTTGGATGAGTTACCTCAGAGGCTAAGTGACTGGGATCTGCTATTTTAAAAACAGGACTAATGTGATGGTGGTATTCGTTGTTTTCAAATAGTGAAGAGTCTAATATCACTCAATATTTTCATTGATCAACATCCCTTTCATAATAAGGGAATGTAGAAAATAGTAATTTAATGTATAACTTAAAGTACTTGATTATTTTCCTCCATGGTCATTATAGTAGATCTCTAATTGCTTATAAGACAGTTTGTTTGTGATAGAAACTACTTGAACTTTCTTCTAAGACTATTTATTATAGAATCAACTTTACTTCCCCCACCCCGTTTTATATTTCTAATTGTAATACAAATAGGCCCATGTATTTTGAGCATGGATACTTGTGATATTTCGATCCATGCAAATATTGTACAATGATCTAATCAGGATGATTGAGGTATCTATCCATCGCCAGAAGCATTTGTTATTTCTTTGTGTTAGAAATATTCCAATTTTACTTTTCTGTTTTTTTTTTAAACAGTGGCAAATTATTGTTGACTATAGTTACCCTGTTACATCATCAAATATTAAATCTTTTTTATTCTTTTTAACTGTATTTTTGCACTCAATAGCCAGCCCCACTTTTCCTCCACCCCACCTCCCTGCTACCCTTTCCAGCATCTGGTAAACATCAGTCTACACTCTGTCTCCCTGAGTTCAGTTGTTTTCACTGTTAGGTCCCACATGTGAGTCCATGAGAATTTGTCTTTCTGTGCCTTTAGAATTGTCTATAAAGATCAAATAATTAGTTAGCAAGGGATGGAAAAACACAAGACCTGACTTGTGTCAATAATTCTCAAGAGCTTTCATGTGCCTAAAAGTCACCAGGGAGGCATATCAAAACTGCAGCCTTGTGGCCTCTGTCTCAGACCTCCTGATAAAGAGTCTCTGGGTGTGGAGGCATAACTAGGAAATCTGAATAATCACCCTTGGTAAACTTTAGCTCAGTGATTCTAAGCAACATGTTTACGTAATGCTGTATCTAGGTAAAATTTTAGAAATTTCTGTGGTTCAATATCAGATTAAAAAAAAAATCTTGGTTTCCATATTTTCTTTCATCTTTTTCATATTAAAAGATGATGTGGGACAACAAAGATCATCTTAGGTCTGGAAACCTAGAGAGAGGGAAAGTCAAAGGAACAGAATGTGCTGAGACCCTCTTCCTCTTTGAGCAGGACACGGTGGTAACCCCACACTCATCGAGCAAAGCACCCATTTGAGGCAACTGACCAGTGAATCAGGGGGAATTAGGTCATTCCCTGAGCAGGTGAATTTGCTATCTGAATTACCTGGGGAACTGACCTGATTTTATGCTTTGTCTTGTCAATGGAGACGTGGCCTAAATTTACCCACCCTGAGTATAGACTAAGTGTGATTAGTTGTCAGACAAACCTAATGGTGTAGGCTGCTCTTACAACATTGACATCACCCTTTCATTAGCCTCAACACCATGTTACATTGAATTTTGATGATTCTTTAGCTACTGGGAAATCTTTCTACATATGTCATGTCATTTAAGCCTCAAAAATGGACAGAATTTTAGTCCCATGTTAGAGTTAAAACCAACTGAAAATCCAGACAAATTTAATAGCTTGTTATTTGCAAATCATGGTTTCCTGATATATTGTTAAGAATTTTATCTTCAATGTTGCTTTAATCTTACCTTTTATTAAGAATATTAATAAATAATTGTCATTATTTTTTAATACATGCCCTAAATCTTAGGATATTTTCAGTTGGAAGTCACAAAAAGTAGCTAAATCTAAATAATAAAGACAATTTATTGGCTCCTGCTCATATAATGAGTAGTTTAATTAGCAAGGCTGATGTAACTAGTATTGTAAAGAAATGCTCCCATAACTAGTATTGCTTCATGTGAGGATTGGTTGTGGCACGCAAGTAAGGACCTGGTATTTTCCTCTCTATGTTTTCACCTAATGCAGCACTGTTGACCCCATTATCCATTTCCTTCTAGTCCTGCAGGAAAGAGGAAGGCTTTTGCTCTTTTTCCTGCCAATAGTTGGATTAAAATCTCATTAGCCAGACTTTCATCAGATGCCCAGTTCTGGGAATACTATTGTGCTATGATAAGTTTAAGTCAAGCCCGATTAACACTTGAAGGTAAGGTAATAAGAAACCCAGTGTCAAGGGAAAAGAAACTTCATGGGGAGCCGAATAATTTGGACAGTCAGAATTCTGATTTCAAAGTCCCAGTGTTCTTTACTATTGATTTTTAAATTATTGACCTGGTCAGTAGAAGTTTTGTGATAATGAAGCCAGATAATTAGGTATCAAACTGGTTAACCTAGCTTTACAGAGAGAAAATCTCAGTTCCATTGTATTCCTAATTCTGGCCAGCATTCTGGCAAAGCTTTATTTTTGATAATGAAAAGTTCACGGACAGATCGTGTACATGATTCAGCACAATCTGTTTTCCTATTTTTATATGAAATAAGCTACATCCCATGCTGTATGAGTAAGTCTGAAATCAGTGATCTTTTAAGGATATATGGGGGCTCCTTCTATGGTTTTCTTTCAACCCTGCCCTCCAAAGCCTTACTGGGATGAAGAAAGCCTCTGAAATAGCATTGTCACTGATTACTATCAGTAGAAGAAAAATTGGAAGAAGACAAATTAGGAGAGGAATTTTACAGTTTTCCCTTAGAAATCTATACCAAAAGAATTCTCTAAAGTTTAGCAAGATTTGGTAATCTTGAGAGAAACCTTTCCAATTTTAAGAACAACATGACTTTAGACAGAAAAAGTAAGCTTTAAAACACTATAGTTCATTGAAAACATATTTCTTGAACAACTCGGTGTAAAGGATTTATTTAAGCACCGTGTTCAATACTGCCTAGGATAGATTTTGTTTGTTGGTTTTCCTTTTTTTTTTTTTTTT